>NC_086449.1:496670368-496970837 GCF_028390025.1 Pseudophryne corroboree | reverse complement strand
GTGTCAGTTTCACTGAAGGTGTTACAGCAACACGGCTGGATTCTCAATATCCCGAAGTCACAGTTGGTTCCTACGACTCGTCTGACCTTTTTAGGCATGATTCTGGATACGGACCAGAAAAGGGTTTAGAAAAAGGCCCAGGAACTCATGACTCTGGTCAGGAACCTATTGAAGCCAAAACAGGTGTCAGTGCATCACTGCACTAGGGTCCTGGGGAAGATGGTGGCATCTTACGAGGCCATTCCCTTTGGCAGGTTCCATGCCAGGACTTTCCAATGGGACATACTAGACAAATGGTCCGGGTCACATCTACAGATTCATCAGCTGATCACCCTGTCTCCAAGGCCCAGGGTATCTCTCCTGTGGTGGTTACAGAGTGCTCACCTTCTAGAGGGTCGCAGGTTCGTCATTCAGGACTGGATTCTGGTAACCACAGACGCGAGCCTCTGAGGTTGGGGAGCAGTCACACAGGGAAGAAACTTCCAAGGTCTTTGGTCAAGTCAAGAGACTTGTCTTCACATCAACGTCCTGGAGTTGAGGGCTATATACAACGCCCTTCGTCAAGCGGAGACCTTGCTTCGCGACCTACCGGTTCTGATCCAGTCAGACAACATCACCGCAGTGGCTCATCTAAACCGCCAAGGCGGCACAAGGAGCAGAGTGGCAATGGCGGAAGCCACCAGGATTCTGTGCTGGGCGGAAAATCATGTAAGCGCACGTCAGCAGTGTTCATTCCGGGATTGGACAACTGGGAAGCAGACTTCCTCAGCAGACACGACCTGCATCCAGGAGAGTGGGGACTTCATCAGGAAGTCTTCGCACAGATTGCAAGTCAGTGGGGACTGCCACAGATAGACATGATGGCGTCCCGCCTCAACAAAAAGCTACAGAGGTATTGCGCCAGGTCAAGAGACTCTCAGGCAGTGGCTATGGACGCGCCAGTGACACCGTGGGTGTTCCAGTCGGTCTATGTGTTTCCTCCTCTCCCTCTCATCCCAAAGGTGTTGAGAATAATAAGAAAAAGAGGAGTACAGATAATTCTCACTGTTCCAGATTGGCCGCGAAGGGCCTGGTATCCGGATCTGCAGGAGATGCTCACAGAAGATCCGTGGCCTCTTCCTCTAAGACAGGACCTGCTGCAACAAGGGCCCTGTCTGTTCCAAGACTTACCACGGCTGCGTTTGACGGCATGGCGGTTGAACGCCGGATCCTAGCGGAAAAGGGCATTCCGGATGAGGTCATTTCTACTCTGATAAAGGCTTGGAAGGACGTGACAGCTAAACATTATCAGCGTATATATGGCGAAAGTATGTTTCTTGGTGTGAGGCCAGGAATGCTCCTACGGAAGAATTCCATCTGGGCCGTTTCCTTCACTTCCTACAAACTGGAGTGAATTTGGGCCTAAAGTTAGGCTCCATTAAGGTTCAGATTTCGGCCTTATCCATTTTCTTTCAGAAGGAATTGGCTTCTTGTTATGCACACCAGTGCCAGCAGGAATGTACTGGTGTCTGAACGGTGAGGGATGCAAAACAAATGAACTCACAGACAGACTGGGGAATATGACATTACATACACAGAAGGTGATAGGGTAACAAAATAAACACAAAGTGAACAGAGAAGCCCAAAGGCTAAGAAACTGGGTGTCTCCCTAGTATTAGGAATGCTCAGATGGAAAGAAGCGAGATGTAGTGATTTAATACGTAGAGAACCCGAAATGCTGTTGCTAAGGGCAACAGCAAAACCCTAAAGGGTTACCAACGGGTGTGGCAGTAAACTCCTTGGTCAGAGATGGAATAATAGACACAAGGAGCGTCTCCACAATCCTAGTCCTCACTTGCAGTGCACTGGTTCAGCTTACTGCCACTAAACTGACACCTGAACACCTTGCACAGTGAGAAAGGATTTTGGCAGGCAAGTCTGAGAATACAGCCGCAAACTTGCTAGGTTCACAGAGTAGCAAAAGAACCCCAGCAGGTTAAACGACTGACTCCAGTCTTACTGCTAGGTCTGGATTGGCAGAGTATAATAACAAATCCCAAGGCCTATTTGCAGTAAGCAACAAACAAATACAAAGTTTACACAGTACTAGCTAGCTTTCAGGAACTGACTAACCAACAAAGATTCAGCAGCATCTGCCTAACCTAAGAAGAGGGTTTATATAGCAGGTGCTGTCCACGCCCCACTCAGACCTCACAGACTGTGAGCACAAAAACCAGCACCGGATCCCCTGCCGTGCACAGAGCCTGTAACCACTGCACAGCAAAAGACCCGAACCGGAGTAACAGCTACGCTCAGGTTACTCCGCTAGCACTTGTCTCCCGGTTGCCATGACGACATGGCAGCACAGAGCAGGAGAACCCCTACTACCGGGTTTATCGGGGAACTGCGAGAAGAAAGAGCGTAACAGTCTGGGGGCATGAAGATCACAACTGCGCACCCACGACCGCTCCTCCAGGCCATACCCCTTCCAGTGCACCAAAAATGACAGCCGACCCCGAACCATCTTGGAGTCAAGAATCCTTTCAACAACAAACTCCCTCTGGCCACGTATCAGAAGAGGGTAAGGTCTTCCACTGGAAGAAGGATTACTAATCGCCCGTTTTAAAAAGGGAACAATGAAATGTTTTATTGATACCCAAAGAACGGGGCAGATCTAACTGAAATGCCACCGGATTGATAACCCTAGTGATCTTATAAGGACCGATGAACCGGGGGCCTAACTTATGAGATGGCTGTCTCAACTTCAAATTCTTGGTTGACAACCAGACGAAGTCTCCTAATTTGAAGCTGCAGGGTCTTTTCCGCTTATCAAAAAACCCTTTTGGTCACTAATGACACAGACACAAGGGCTTTCTTCACTTTCCTCCAAATACCTCTAAGGACCGAAACCACAGAGGAACCACCAGGTGTGGAGTCCAGGGGGTCAAAAGAATTGGCCTTAGGATGATGCCCATACACACAAAGGAAGGGAGAGATCCCTGTAGCAGAGTGAGCCGCATTGTTATAGGAAAACTCTGCCATGGACAGATGAGTAACCCAGTCAGTCTGACACTTGGAGACATAACACCTGAGGAACTGCTCCAAGGACTGGTTCACCCTTTCAGTCTGCCCATTAGACTGCGGATGGTAGCCTGACGACAAGCTGACAGAAATCTGGAGATCGGAACAAAATGCCCTCCAGAATTTGGCCACAAACTGGGATCCGCGGTCAGAGACCACATCAAGTGGCAACCCGTGGAGGCGCACAACATGCAGCATAAATAATTCAGACAGGCGTCTGGCCGATGGCAGCCCAACCAATGGAACGAAGTGCGCCATCTTCGAAAACCTGTCAACGACAACCCAGATGGCTGTCATCCCCAAGGATTTGGGCAAGTCCACCACAAAATCCATTGAAATGTGGGTCCATGGCTTAGATGGAATAGAGAGTGGATGTAATGGGCCAACAGGAACCCCTCTAGGAGTCTTATTTCGGGCACAGCTGTCACATGCCCGAACCCACTGATCCACATCCCTAGCCACCGAGGGCCACCACACCGCCCTAGATAGCAACTCCCGAGTTCTGGCAATACCCGGGTGACCTGCCGACTTCTTGGCATGGAATTCCAGGAACACTCGCTGTCTTAACCTAGGAGGCACAAACAAAAGACCTACCGGAAGGTCTGGAGGAGCCTGCTCCTGTGCTCTAAGGACTAATGACAAGAGGTCCTGGGTAATGCCCACTTTAATACATGATGGGGACACAATGGGCAATGGCTCCTCGGTGATCTCCTGGATTGGAGCAAAACTCCGCGAGAGCGCATCAGCCTTGATGTTTTTTGACCCAGGGCGATATGTTATCAAAAAATTAAAGCGAGCAAAAAACAAAGCCCATCGTGCCTGCCTGGCATTGAGGCGCTTCGCTGACTCTAAATATGCCAAATTCTTATGTTCGGTGAGAATTGAGACCACAAACTTAGCCCCCTCAAGCCAGTGTCTCCACTCCTCGAGTGCATCCTTAATAGCCAACAATTCCCGGTTACCCACGTCATAATTCATCTCGGCAGGCGAAAATTTACGGGAAAATTAAGCACAGGGATGAAGGCGATTATCAGACACCCCCATCTGAGAGAGCACTGCCCCAATACCCATCTCAGAGGCATCCACCTCCACCACAAAAGGACGCTCTGGATCTGGGTGTCGCAGCACCTTGGCCGAGACAAATGCCCTTTTGAGACGGGCAAAAGCCGCTTTGGGCTCACAAGACCAGTGAGCAACATCCGCCCCTTTCTTAGTGAGTGCCACCAAGGGCGCCACTATAGACGAAAATCCAGCGATAAATCGTCTATAAAAATTCGCAAAGCCCAGAAAACGCTGAAGCGCCTTCAAACTAGTGGGCTGCACCCAATCCAGGACTGCCTGTACCTTGGAACCCTCCATTTGGAAACCTTCTGGGGAGATAATATATCCTAGAAATGCGATTTGCTGAACTTCAAATTCGCACTTCTCCAGCTTCGCCCCAAGCCGGTGGTCTCTGAGTTTCTGGAGGACTAAGCGTACATGCTTCCGATGTTCCTCCAGGGAATGGGAGAAGATTAGGATGTCATCTAAGTATACAACTAAGAATCTATCCAAATATTCCCTGAGCACATCGTTCATGAAGTCCTGGAAGACTGCCGGGGCATTACAGAGCCCAAAAGGCATCACCAAATATTCATAATGCCCTGAGTGGGTATTAAAGGCAGTCTTCCATTCATCCCCCTCTCTTATTCGGATTAGATTGTACGCACCGCGTAGGTCAATCTTAGAAAAAATGGTGGCAGTACGAAGCTGGTCAAACAAGACCGAAATGAGAGGCAGTGGGTATGAGTTTTTAATCGTGATACGGTTCAATTCCCTGAAGTCGATGCAGGGTCGCAACGAACCGTCCTTTTTACCCACGAACAAGAACCCCGACCCAACTGGAGACTGTGAAGGTCTGATAAATCCCTTAGCCAAGTTCTCCTGAATGTACTCTGCCATAGCCTGAGTCTCAGGACGTGACAGGGAGTACAACCTGCTCTTGGGAAGCTTAGCATTCGGCAACAAATCAATGGCACAGTCATAGGGGCGATGGGGAGGTAGTACCTCTGCAACTCTTTTGGAGAACACGTCCGCAAAATCTGCATAACATCCTGGCAATCCTGGCAAACTTAGCTGCGAAAGCCTGACTGGAAGGCTCAAGCAACTCCTGAAACAATCAGTACCCCAACTAAGAATCTCCCCAGAGACCCAGTCAAATTGAGGATTGTGGGCCCTTAACCAGGGTAACCCCAACACCAATGGGGCAAAAGTACAGACAGTCACATAAAAGGACAATTTTTCAGAGTGTGTGGCTCCAATAAACAAAGAAATCTGGCTAGTGCAAGAGGTAATTTTACCCTGGGGTAATGGTTCCCCGTTTAACCCACAAATCTCAATTTCCGATGCCAAGGGTACTAAGGGAACAGAGTGTTTCAGGGCGAATTGGCGGTCCATAAAAACCCCGTCGGCCCCACTGTCCACAAAGGCCTCAGTCTTGACAGTTTGACCGAGGATCTTCAAGGTCACCGGAATGATAAAAGTCTTCTTGAGAAATTCTGACTTCTGACCTGACAGGATATTTCCCATCACCCTCAGGCCCTGAAGTTTTCCGGCTTTTCTGGGCATGATACTACCACATGACCTTTATTCCCACAGTACAAACATAACCCCTGCTGTCTCCTCCGCGTCTTCTCACGCGAGGAGAGGCGGGTAGCCCCAATCTGCATAGACTCCTCGGAAAATTCCTCAGAGTCTGAGGTTCCCTTAGGAAAGAAGGAAACCTCGGTCTCCCTTTCAAGCCTGCGCTCTCTCAGCCGTCTATCCACCCGAATGGATAACTGCATGAGCTGATCCAAGCTATCAGGCAAGGGATATTGTACCAGTTGGTCTTTTAACTGGTTAGAAAGACCTCTTCGGTACTGGTGTCTCAGGGCTGGGTCATTCCACTGGGTATCATGGGCCAACCTCCGAAACTCCATGCAATAAACCTCAACTGGCCTTCGCCCTTGCTTAAGGATCGAAATCTGAGCCTCGGCTGAGGCCGTCTTGTCAGGGTCATCATACAACATGCCCAGTGCCGTAAAAAAAGCATCAACACTTTTAAGCGACGGACAGTCAGGCTGCAACCCATATGCCCAGACCTGTGGGTCTCCTTGTAGCAAGGAAATCACTATGCCCACCCGCTGAATCTCCGACCCAGAAGACTGAGGCCTAAGCTGGAAATATAGCTTGCAGCTCTCCTTGAAACAAAAGAACTGCGAGCGATCTCCAGAAAAACGATCCGGGAGATTTACTTTCGGCTCCTTAACCCCTGAAGGTACTGCTGCTGCGGGAGCTCCGCCAGCGGCCTGCGAGGTGTGCATTTTAATGGACAAATCATTAAATTGTCGAGTCAGGACCTGCACCTGATCGACCACCTGTTGCAAAGTATTTTGAGGGGTATGCTCCATATTCCCACAAAATTTCAACAGGAGTATTAGGCTGCTGAATATGTTATGCACACCAGTGCCAGCAGGAATGTACTGGTGTCTGAACGGTGAGGGATGCAAAACAAATGAACTCACAGACAGACTGGGGAATATGACATTACATACACAGAAGGTGATAGGGTAACAAAATAAACACAAAGTGAACAGAGAAGCCCAAAGGCTAAGAAACTGGGTGTCTCCCTAGTATTAGGAATGCTCAGATGGAAAGAAGCGAGATGTAGTGATTTAATACGTAGAGAACCCGAAATGCTGTTGCTAAGGGCAACAGCAAAACCCTAAAGGGTTACCAACGGGTGTGGCAGTAAACTCCTTGGTCAGAGATGGAATAATAGACACAAGGAGAGTCTCCACAATCCTAGTCCTCACTTGCAGTGCACTGGTTCAGCTTACTGCCACTAAACTGACACCTGAACACCTTGCACAGTGAGAAAGGATTTTGGCAGGCAAGTCTGAGAATACAGCCGCAAACTTGCTAGGTTCACAGAGTAGCAAAAGAACCCCAGCAGGTTAAACGACTGACTCCAGTCTTACTGCTAGGTCTGGATTGGCAGAGTGTAATACCAAATCCCAAGGCCTATTTGCAGTAAGCAACAAACAAATACAAAGTTTACACAGTACTAGCTAGCTTTCAGGAACTGACTAACCAACAAAGATTCAGCAGCATCTGCCTAACCTGAGAAGAGGGTTTATATAGCAGGTGCTGTCCACGCCCCACTCAGACCTCACAGACTGTGAGCACAAAAACCAGCACCGGATCCCCTGCCGTGCACAGAGCCTGTAACCACTGCACAGCAAAAGACCCGAACCGGAGTATCAGCTACGCTCAGGTTACTCCGCTAGCACTTGTCTCCCGGTTGCCATGACGACGTGGCAGCACAGAGCAGGAGACCCTAACACTTCTCTCCCAGAAGTACAGACTTTTGTGAAGGGAGTGCTGCATATTCAGCCTCCTTTTGTACCTCCGGTGGCGCCTTGGGACCTTAACGTGGTGTTGAGTTTCCTTAAGTCGCACTGGTTTGAACCACTTAAAACGGTGGAGTTAAAATATCTCACTTGGAAGGTGGTCATGTTGTTAGCCTTGGCTTCGGCTAGGCGAGTTTCGGAATTGGCGGCTTTGTCTCATAAAAGCCCCTATCTGGTTTTCCATATGGATAGAGCGTAATTGCGGACCCGTCCTCAATTTTTGCCTAAGGTGGTGTCATCTTTTCATATGAACCAACCTATTGTGGTGCCGGTGGCTACGCGAGATTTGGAGGATTCCGAGTCCCTTGATGTGGTCAGGGCTTTGAAAATTTACGTGGCCAGAACGGCTAGGGTCAGAAAATCAGATGCACTGTTTGTTCTGTATGCAGCCAACAAGGTTGGCGCTCCTGCTTCAAAACAGACTATTGCTCGCTGGATCTGTAACACGATTCAGCAGGCTTATTCTACGGCTGGATTGCCGTTACCAAAATCGGTTAAGGCCCATTCCACTAGGAAGGTGGGCTCTTCTTGGGCGGCTGCCCGAGGCGTCTCGGCATTACAACTTTGTCGAGCTGCTACTTGGTCGGGTTCAAACACCTTTGCAAAGTTCTATAAGTTTGATACCCTGGCTGAGGAGGACCTCCTGTTTGCTCAATCGGTGCTGCAGAGTCATCCGTACTCTCCCGCCTGTTTGGGAGCTTTGGTATAATCCCCATGGTCCTTACGGTGTCCCCAGCATCCTCTAGGACGTAAGAGAAAATAAGATTTTAAACTTACCGGTAAATCTTTTTCTCGTAGTCCGTAGAGGATGCTGGGCGCCCGTCCCAAGTGCAGACTACTTCTGCAAGACTTGTATATAGTTTTGCTTACATAAGGGTTATGTTCTAGTTTTCATCGGTCTCGAACTGATGCTGTGTTGTTTCATACTGTTAACTGGTTCGTATATAACACAAGTTATACGGTGTGAATTGTGTGGGCTGGTATGAATCTTGCCCTTGGATTAACAAAAATCCTTTCCTCGTACTGTCCGTCTCCTCTGGGCACAGTTTCTCTAACTGAGGTCTGGAGGAGGGGCATAGAGGGAGGAGCCAGTGCACACCCATACCTAAAGTTCTTTCTTAAAGTGCCCATGTCTCCTGCGGAGCCAGTCTATCCCCATGGTCCTTACGGAGTCCCCAGCATCCTCTACGGACTACGAGAAAAAGATTTACCGGTAGGTTTAAAATCTTATTTTTTCTTCCAGTTTCAAAAATGGCATCACTTCCAGTCGCAGATTAAATATGGAAGCACAGGAAAGTTGGACACACCTGGGGGGGCGGGCGTGACTTTGAGGACTGGGGAGATCACTGGTGGACCTACCTTTGCTTGATTGTGGACCTTGTGCATGGGTATCCAGGACTTGGCAGCTCCAGTCCTATTATTCTATCCAGGAGGGTAATTGTATGGTGCCAGAGTGCAAATGGCCACTAGGAAACTTTCCACTATATGTGGTTATATATATTTTTATCGGGATACAATCAAAATGCCGGCTGTTGGGATGACGGAGTTCAGTAGACCGAACCCGGAATCCCAACAGCCGGAATTTGACCGGTCGGCGGAATACCGACACCTGCCTGTAATTCCCACTCAATTTGGTGAGTCCACCAACTAAGTGGGAATAGAACCTGTGGCGAGCTTTACGTGGCGAGTGCAGCGAGCCTGCAAGGGGACTCGCTGCCGGTATTCCGGCAGATCAGATGCCACTGTCAGTATACTGACTGCCGGCATCCCCTCTGCCGGTATTACATACCAGATCCTTGTTATCAATGTGTCTAATTTGAGTGTAATGTATAAATAAATGTTATCCTTTATCTGGCAATATTGTACTACTTTTTCCTGTTCTTCTGCTTACCTTTGAGAGGTGGGATTCAGAATGTGTTTTACATGGGGTGTTTTTGAAAGAACATTCAAGTCCAACAGATGTGGATACAGGAGTGAAAATTAATTTGATCAAGTTGTGAACTTATCCAAAGACGTATTTGTATTTTGTTCTTACTGCTACAATGCAACAACACAACAAAGAATCAGACTCTTTTGGGGGCACGCTTTTAGATAAATGTGTGTTTTAAAATATAAGTTTTAATAAATTATTTAATGAAATATTGTATTAACAATTCTCTATGATTATTGAATCGTTTTTCTTAAGACATCTATTTCTATAAACCCTTATTGCAATCTTGACTGTAATATACATAGTGTTCACGCAAGGCTGTTTTAGCAGGGCGCCACGCCCTGCCCGATTTTTTACAGGCAAAATCCGCCCTGCCCTTTCTGCGGCGCCCTTCTAAACAGCCTGCCCACTTCCTGCTCTCCCAGCGTGTATAGATGCTGTGCGCATGCACACAGCATCCATTCACGCTACGGGAGAGCGCTTGGGGGAAGCCCAGCACCTCTGTAGGTGCTAGGCACGATGCCACCAGCCGCCCACGTCCTCTTTAGTGACGCTGCCAGCCGCACACTCCCGCTTTAGTGACACCGCCTTCCACCCACGCCCCCTTTTGTGATGACGACGCCCACCCACGCCCCCTTTAGTGACACCGCCGCCCACAATTTGCATCGTCATGCAAGTTCTGTTTTCTTGTTTGCCCATTTGATTATGTACTGTATAATGGGTGCTGCAGATCCCTTGTGGCACCATATAAATAAAGGATGATGATAATAATAATAATATATAAAAATGGAAAGTAATGTAAGTGTTCACAGCTAATTGTGTACTTCTTCCACCATGACCTGAATTGTCAAGGTGAAAATATATGTGATACAAAGCACCACTGACTGACAGTATTACCCACAGAACATACAATGATTCCAAGGTCATAGATCGTATACTCTTTGCATTAAAAGAGTGGGTCCTGTCTGCTATAGCATCTGACTATTAATTGTTTCAGTTGGATGCGGTCAAGATCCCGCCGGACGGAATCCCAGCAGTCGGAATACCGACACCAAAATCCCGACCGGCACAATCCCGACATATTCTTCCTCTGTGGGTGTACACGACACCCATAGAGGGAGCCGAGCGTAGCGAGGCACCGTGCCCGGAAGGGTCTGCGATGCGCTCGCCCCCCTGTTGGGATTTTGCCGGTCGGGATTCCGGTGTCAGTATTCCGACCGCCGGGATTCTGTCTGGCAGGATTTCGTACTGATCCCGTTTCAATAGGTTCTGTACAATAACATCTAGTGGGAGAATATAAAAAGTGTTTTAACCTGGCAAATTCACAAAAAGAAAGTCCCATTATTGTGGGGTGCAGATTTTTTTATATAATTCTTCACTGGAATGCAAAGCAGACTACAACACAGATGACAATATATACAGTACATATATGTATTTAAGTCATGTGGTTGCATTCATGTTTCACAGGAAAAAATAAGAATTTACTTACCGATAATTCTATTTCTCATAGTCCGTAGTGGATGCTGGGGACTCCGAAAGGACCATGGGGAATAGCGGCTCCGCAGGAGACTGGGCACAAAAGTAAAAGCTTTAGGACTACCTGGTGTGCACTGGCTCCTCCCCCTATGACCCTCCTCCAAGCCTCAGTTAGGATACTGTGCCCGGACGAGCGTACACAATAAGGAAGGATTTTGAATCCCGGGTAAGACTCATACCAGCCACACCAATCACACCGTACAACTTGTGATCTGAACCCCGTTAACAGCATGATAACAGAGGAGCCTCTGAAAAGATGGCTCACAACAAATAATAACCCGATTTTTGTAACAATAACTATGTACAAGTATTGCAGACAATCTGTACTTGGGATGGGCGCCCAGCATCCACTACGGACTATGAGAAATAGAATTATCGGTAAGTAAATTCTTATTTTCTCTGACGTCCTAGTGGATGCTGGGGACTCCGAAAGGACCATGGGGATTATACCAAAGCTCCCAAACGGGCGGGAGAGTGCGGATGACTCTGCAGCACCGAATGAGAGAACTCCACGTCCTCCTCAGCCAGGGTATCAAATTTGTAGAATTTAGCAAACGTGTTTGCCCCTGACCAAGTAGCTGCTCGGCAAAGTTGTAAAGCCGAGACCCCTCGGGCAGCCGCCCAAGATGAGCCCACTTTCCGTGTGGAATGGGCTTTTACAGATTTTGGCTGTGGCAGGCCTGCCACAGAATGTGCAAGCTGAATTGTACTACAAATCCAACGAGCAATAGTCTGCTTAGAAGCAGGAGCACCCAGCTTGTTGGGTGCATACAGGATAAACAGCGAGTCAGATTTTCTGACTCCAGCCGTCCTGGAAACATATATTTTCAGGGCCCTGACTACGTCCAGCAACTTGGAATCCTCCAAGTCCCTAGTAGCCGCAGGTACCACAATAGGCTGGTTTAAGTGAAACGCTGAAACCACCTTAGGGAGAAATTGAGGACGAGTCCTCAATTCTGCCCTGTCCGTATGAAAAATTAGGTAAGGGCTTTTATAGGATAAAGCCGCCAATTCTGAGACACGCTTGGCTGAAGCCAGGGCTAACAGCATTACCACTTTCCATGTGAGATATTTTAAGTCCACAGTGGTGAGTGGTTCAAACCAATGTGATTTTAGGAACCCCAAAACTACATTGAGATCCCAAGGTGCCACTGGAGGCACAAAAGGAGGCTGTATATGCAGTACCCCCTTGACAAACGTCTGAACTTCAGGAACTGAAGCTAGTTCTTTTTGGAAGAATATCGACAGGGCCGAAATTTGAACCTTAATGGACCCTAATTTTAGGCCCATAGACAGTCCTGTTTGCAGGAAATGCAGGAAACGACCCAGTAGAAATTCCTCTGTAGGGGCCTTCCTGGCCTCACACCACGCAACATATTTACGCCAAATACGGTTATAATGTTGCACAGTTACATCCTTCCTGCTTTGATCAGGGTAGGGATGACTTCATCCGGAATGCCTTTTTTCTTCAGTATCCGGCGTTCAACCGCCATGCCGTCAAACGCAGCCGCGGTAAGTCTTGGAACAGACAGGGTCCCTGCTGGAGCAGGTCCTTTCTTAGAGGTAGAGGCCACGGGTCTTCCGTGAGCATCTCTTGAAGTTCCAGGTACCAAGTCCTTCTTGGCCAATCCGGAGCCACGAGTATAGTCCTTACTCCTCTCCTTCTTATGATTCTCAGTACCTTGGGTATGAGAGGCAGAGGAGGGAACACATACACTGACTGGTACACCCACGGTGTTACCAGAGCGTCTACAGCTATTGCCTGAGGGTCCCTTGACCTGGCGCAATATCTGTCCAGTTTTTTGTTGAGGCGGGACGCCATCATGTCCACCTTTGGTTTTTCCCAACGGTTCACAATCATGTGGAAGACTTCTGGGTGAAGTCCCCACTCCCCTGGGTGGAGGTCGTGTTGTCCACTCCCGGAATGAACACTGCTGACAGTGCTATCACATGATTTTTCGCCCAGCGAAGAATCCTTGCAACTTCCGTCATTGCCCTCCTGCTTCTTGTGCCGCCCTGTCTGTTTACGTGGGCGACTGCCGTGATGTTGTCCGACTGGATCAACACCGGCTGACCCTGAAGCAGAGGCCTTGCCTGACTTAGGGCATTGTAAATGGCCCTTAGTTCCAGGATATTTATGTGAAGTGACGTTTCCATGCTTGACCACAAGCCCTGGAAATTTCTTCCCTGTGTGACTGCTCCCCAGCCTCTCAGGCTGGCATCCGTGGTCACCAGGACCCAGTCCTGAATGCCGAATCTGCGGCCCTCTAGAAGATGAGCACTCTGTAACCACCACAGGAGAGACACCCTTGTCCTTGGAGACAGGGTTATCCGCTGATGCATTTGAAGATGCGATCCGGACCATTTGTCCAGCAGATCCCACTGAAAAGTTCTTGCGTGGAATCTGCCGAATGGAATCGCTTCGTAAGAAGCCACCATTTTTCCCAGGACCCTTGTGCATTGATGCACTGACACTTGGCCTGGTTTTAGGAGGTTCCTGACTAGGTCGGATAACTCCCTGGCTTTCTCCTCCAGGAGAAACACCTTTTTCTGGACTGTGTCCAGAATCATCCCTAGGAACAGCAGACGTGTCGTCGGAATCAGCTGCGATTTTGGAATATTTAGAATCCACCCGTGCTGTCGTAGTACTACTTGAGATAGTGCTACTCCGACCTCTAACTGTTCTCTGGACCTTGCCCTTATCAGGAGATCGTCCAAGTAAGGGATAATTAAGACGCCTTTTCTTCGAAGAAGAATCATCATTTCGGCCATTACCTTGGTAAAGACCCGGGGTGCCGTGGACAATCCAAACGGCAGCGTCTGAAACTGATAGTGACAGTTCTGTACCACAAACCTGAGGTACCCTTGGTGAGAAGGGCAAATTGGGACATGGAGGTAAGCATCCTTGATGTCCAGAGACACCATATAGTCCCCTTCTTCCAGGTTCGCTATCACTGCTCTGAGTGACTCCATCTTGAATTTGAACCTTTGTATGTAAGTGTTCAAGGATTTCAGATTTAAAATAGGTCTCACCGAGCCGTCCGGCTTCGGTACCACAAACAGCGTGGAATAATACCCCTTTCCCTGTTGTAGGAGGGGTACCTTGATTATCACCTGCTGGGAATACAGCTTGTGAATGGCTTCCAATACCGCCTCCCTGTCGGAGGGAGACGTTGGTAAAGCAGACTTCAGGAACCGGCGAGGGGGAGACGTCTCGAATTCCAATTTGTACCCCTGAGATACTACCTGCAGGATCCAGGGGTCCACTTGCGAGTGAGCCCACTGCGCGCTGAAAATCTTGAGACGGGCCCCCACCGTGCCTGAGTCCGCTTGTAAGACCCCAGCGTCATGCTGAGGACTTGGCAGAAGCGGGGGAGGGCTTCTGTTCCTGGGAAGAGGCTGCCTGCTGCAGTCTTTTTCCCCTTCCTCTGCCCCGGGGCAGATATGAGTGGCCTTTTGCCCGCTTGCCCTTATGGGGACGAAAGGACTGAGCCTGAAAAGACGGTGTCTTTTTCTGCTGAGAGGTGACCTGGGGTAAAAAGGTGGATTTCCCAGCCGTTGCCGTGGCCACCAGGTCCGATAGACCGACCCCAAATAACTCCTCCCCTTTATACGGCAATACTTCCATATGCCGTTTGGAATCCGCATCACCTGACCACTGTCGCGTCCATAACCCTCTTCTGGCAGAAATGGACAGCGCACTTACTCTTGATGCCAGAGTGCAAATATCCCTCTGTGCATCTCGCATATATAGAAATGCATCCTTTAAATGCTCTATAGTCAATAATATACTGTCCCTGTCCAGGGTATCAATATTTTCAGTCAGGGAATCCGACCAAGCCACCCCAGCACTGCACATCCAGGCTGAGGCGATTGCTGGTCGCAGTATAATACCAGTATGTGTGTATATACTTTTTAGGATATTTTCCAGCTTCCTATCAGCTGGTTCCTTGAGGGCGGCCGTATCAGGAGACGGTAACGCCACTTGTTTTGATAAGCGTGTGAGCGCCTTATCTACCCTAGGGGGTGTTTCCCAACGCGCCCTAACCTCTGGCGGGAAAGGGTATAATGCCAATAATTTTTTAGAAATTAGCAGTTTTTTATCGGGGGAAACCCACGCTTCATCACACACCTCATTTAATTCATCTGATTCAGGAAAAACTACGGGTAGTTTTTTCACACCCCACATAATACCCTTTTTTGTGGTACTTGTAGTATCAGAAATGTTCAAAACCTCCTTCATTGCCTTGATCATGTAACGTGTGGCCCTACTGGAAAATACGTTTGTTTCCTCACCGTCGACACTGGAGTCAGTGTCCGTGTCTGGGTCTGTGTCGACCATCTGAGGTAACGGGCGCTTTAGAGCCCCTGACGGTGTTTGAGACGCCTGTACAGATAATAACTGATTTGCCGGCTGTCTCATGTCGTCAACAGCTTTTGTAAAGTGCTGACACGATCACGTAATTCCTTCCATAAGACCATCCAGTCAGGTGTCGACTCCCTAGGGGGTGACATCACTATTACAGGCAATTGCTCCGCCTCCATACCATTTTCCTCCTCATACATGTCGACACAACGTACCGACACACAGCACACACACAGGGAATGCTCTGATAGAGGACAGGACCCCACTAGCCCTTTGGGGAGACAGAGGGAGAGTTTGCCAGCACACACCAGAGCGCTATATATATACAGGGATAACCTTATATAAGTGTTTTTCCCTTATATAGCTGCTGTATAGATTTATCTGCCAAATTAGTGCCCCCCCTCTCTTGTTTTACCCTGTTTCTGTAGTGCAGGACTGCAGGGGAGAGTCAGGGAGCTTCCCTCCAACGGAGCTGTGAGGAAAAATGGCGCCAGTGTGCTGAGGAGATAGGCTCCGCACCCTTCTCGGCGGCCTTTCTCCCACTTTTTTAAGGAAAAATAGGCAGGGGTTAAATGCATCCATATAGCCCAGGAGCTATATGTGATGTATTTTTTGCCATATAAGGTGTTTTTATTGCGTCTCAGGGCGCCCCCCCCCCAGCGCCCTGCACCCTCAGTGACCGGAGTGTGAAGTGTGCTGAGAGCAATGGCGCACAGCTGCGGTGCTGTGCGCTACCTTATTGAAGACAGGACGTCTTCTGCCGCCGATTTTCCGGACCTCTTCAGTCTTCTGGCTCTGTAAGGGGGCCGGCGGCGCGGCTCTGGGACCCATCCATGGCTGGGCCTGTGATCGTCCCTCTGGAGCTAATGTCCAGTAGCCTAAGAAGCCCAATCCACTCTGCACGCAGGTGAGTTCGCTTCTTCTCCCCTTAGTCCCTCGGTGCAGTGAACCTGTTGCCAGCAGGATTCACTGAAAATAAAAAACCTATACTTAAACTTTTTACTAAGCAGCTCAGGAGAGCCACCTAGTGAGCACCCTTCTCGTTCGGGCACAAAAATCTAACTGAGGCTTGGAGGAGGGTCATAGGGGGAGGAGCCAGTGCACACCAGGTAGTCCTAAAGCTTTTACTTTTGTGCCCAGTCTCCTGCGGAGCCGCTATTCCCCATGGTCCTTTTGGAGTCCCCAGCATCCACTAGGACGTCAGAGAAAATAAAATAAAATTGCACAATAACCTAAACATTGGTAAATCATCGATAGTACCATTGATAGGCTTGACTCCTTGTCCCAGTTTCACAGAATATGATAATACAAGGCAATCCATAACACAACTGAGAAAAAGCAGAAAAAGAACTCTCACAAAATTACTACATTCCTGATTCCAGTGTCGGACTGGGGCATGTAGGGCCCACCAGGTAAATGCAGTGGGAGGGGCCTATGTTAGGGGTGTGGCCAGTCTGCAGAGGGGGTGTGGCCTGCCCCTTATTGGTTTGACTAACCATTAGAGAGTGCAACTTTTGGGCCCCTTTATAAATATATACAGTAAATTCAGCATGCATGATAATAATAATGTATAAGATTAATAACAGATTAATAACAGCAATACACTGTAGAAAATACACCATAGTCCAGTATAAGGTAACATATGTATGATGTATAATTCAAGTGCACAGTCTGGAACCTGATCCTTTGAGCAGGAGGTGGGCCCCCCAGGCAGGGGGGCCCACCGGTGGTTTCCACTGTACCCCTGTGGTCCAGTCCAAGCCTGCCCGATTCTCACACTATATTACATTCTCCCTGTTTCGTATATGAATTTATAGCTGTAAATTCATACTTGCCTACTCTCCCAGAAGCTTCTGGAGACTCCCGATTTTTGGGATACCCCCCACCCCCGGAAGAGCAGGCAGATCTCCCGCATCCGGCTTTCACCCTAGTGAAGTGGGCAGGATAGATAAATACTCTCCGGTATTCGCGGGTCTGTGGGATGGAGAGCAGCTAAAATTATGCAAATTGAGTCATTTTAGCCCTGCCCCCTTCCCAGCAGACCCTGCATTTTCCCGGTCCTGCCCCCCGAAATTCCCTGCAGCGTCTCCTCTCCGGGCTTCTCCAGGAGAGGAGAAATTTAAAGTAGGTAAGTATGTGTGAATTGCATACAGTTTTTAACAAAAACCTTTGTTTAATCAAACTTATTTGCAGTACATTCTAAATATCCAGTCTATCTGCCTCTGATGCAATCATCACTGCTAATTGTATGACCAGGTACAATAAACCAAGTGCTCTGGAAGACATTTCCTGCCAATAACCCTAATTAATGATTTGCATGCAGTGGGCTATGTTATTAGGGTGTGTACACAGGTGAGATTTTTTCTTAAGATTTTGACTATATAGTCAAAATCGTAAGAAAAGTTAGTGCAGATCGCAAGGTAAAAGTCACCTTGCGATCCCGATGCGTGGTCCCGCCAGGTCGGCATCGCAAGAAAAGATAGGCTGTGCAGGCAAGTCAATCCTTGCTAGATCGGTGTACTATCTAGTTCATCTCACATGTCAATGACATCTCACATAAGCCAAAATCTCACATAAGCCAAAATCGGAAGCACACATAGTACAGATCTCAAGAAAAGTTAGTCAAAATCTGTCCTATCTGGCCTCCGGGGAGTTCAAGGGAAATCGCAAGTAAAAAATAAGAATTTACTTACCGATAATTCTATTTCTCATAGTCCGTAGTGGATGCTGGGACTCCGTCAGGACCATGGGGATTAGCGGGCTCCGCAGGAGACAGGGCACATCTAAAAAAGCTTTTAGGTCACATGGTGCGTACTGGCTCCTCCCCCTATGACCCTCCTCCAAGCCTCAGTTAGGTACTGTGCCCGGACGAGCGTACACAATAAGGAAGGATCTTGAATCCCGGGTAAGACTCATACCAGCCACACCAATCACACCGTACAACTTGTGATCTGAACCCAGTTAACAGTATGATAACACAAACGAAGTAGCCTCTGAACAGATGGCTCACAACAACAGTAATAACCCGATTTTTGTAACAATAACTATGTACAAGCATTGCAGACAATCCGCACTTGGGATGGGCGCCCAGCATCCACTACGGACTATGAGAAATAGAATTATCGGTAAGTAAATTCTTATTTTCTCTAACGTCCTAGTGGATGCTGGGACTCCGTCAGGACCATGGGGATTATACCAAAGCTCCCAAACGGGCGGGAGAGTGCGGATGACTCTGCAGCACCGAATGAGAGAACTCCAGGTCCTCTTTAGCCAGAGTATCAAATTTGTAAAATTTTACAAACGTGTTCTCCCCTGACCACGTAGCTGCTCGGCAAAGTTGTAATGCCGAGACTCCTCGGGCAGCCGCCCAGGATGAGCCCACTTTCCTTGTGGAATGGGCCTTTACAGATTTAGGCTGTGGCAGGCCTGCCACAGAATGTGCAAGTTGGATTGTACTACATATCCAACGTGCAATCGTCTGTTTAGACGCAGGAGCACCCAACTTGTTGGGTGCATACAATGTAAACAACGAGTCAGATTTTCTGACTCCAGCTGTCCTTGAAATATATATTTTTAATGCTCTGACAACGTCCAGTAACTTGGAGTCCTCCAAGTCGCTAGTAGCCGCAGGCACCACAATAGGCTGGTTCAAGTGAAATGCCGAAACCACCTTAGGGAGAAATTGAGGACGTGTCCTCAATTCTGCCCTGTCCGAATGGAATATCAGATATGGGCTTTTGTATGACAAAGCTGCCAACTCCGAAACTCTCCTGGCTGAAGCCAGGGCCAACAGCATGGTTACCTTCCATGTAAGGTATTTTAAATCTACCGATTTTAAAGGCTCAAACCAATGAGATTTGAGAAAATTTAGAACCACGTTCAAATCCCACGGTGCCACTGGAGGCACTATTGGGGGTTGTATATGTAGTACACCTTTGACAAAAGTTTGTACTTCAAGCACTGACGCCAATTCCTTCTGGAAGAAAATTGATAAGGCCGAAATTTGAACTTTAATGGACCCCAATTTGAGGCCCATAGACAATCCTGCTTGCAGGAAATGTAAGAATCGACCCAATTGAAATTCTTCCGTTGGAGCCTTCTTGGCCTCACACCACGCAACATATTTTCTCCAAATGCGGTGATAATGTTGTGCGGTCACTTCTTTCCTGGCTTTAATTAAAGTAGGAATAACTTCCTCAGGAATGCCCTTCTCTTTTAGAATCCGGCGTTCAACCGCCATGCCGTCAAACGCAGCCGCGGTAAGTCTTGGAACATACAAGGTCCCTGCTGAAGCAGATCCCTTCTTAGAGGTAGAGGCCACGGATCCTCCGTGAGCATCTCTCGAAGTTCCGGATACCAAGTTCTTCTTGGCCAGTCCGGAGCTACCAGTATTGTTCTTACTCCTCTTTTCCGTATAATTCTCAGTACCTTTGGTATGAGAGGCAGAGGAGGGAACACATACACTGACTGGTACACCCACGGTGTTACCAGAGCGTCCACAGCTACTGCCTGAGGGTCTCTTGACCTGGCGCAATACCTGTCCAATTTTTTGTTGAGGCGAGACGCCATCATGTCCACCTTTGGTTTTTCCCAACGGTTCACAATCATGTGGAAAACTTCTGGATGAAGTCCCCACTCTCCCGGGTGAAGGTCGTGTCTGCTGAGGAAATCTGCTTCCCAGTTGTCCACTCCCGGGATGAACACTGCTGACAGTGCTACGACATGATTCTCCGCCCAGCGCAGAATCCTTGCAGCTTCTGCCATTGCACTCCTGCTTCTCGTGCCGCCTTGTCGGTTTACGTGGGCGACTGCCGTGATGTTGTCGGACTGGATCAACACCGGCTGACCCTGAAGCAGCGATTTTGCCAGGCTTAGAGCATTGTAGATCGCTCTTAGCTCCAGTATATTTATGTGAAGAGACGTCTCCAGGTTTGACCACACGCCCTGGAAGTTTCTTCCCTTTGTGACTGCTCCCCAACCTCGTAGGCTGGCATCCGTAGTCACCAGGACCCAGTCCTGTATGCCGAATCTGCGGCCCACTAACAGATGGGCAGTCTGCAACCACCACAGGAGAGACAACCTTGTTCTCGGTGACAGTGTTATCCGCTGATGCATGTGCAGATGCGATCCGGACCATTTGTCCAGCAGATCCCACTGAAATGTTCGTGCATGGAATCTGCCGAATGGAATCGCTTCGTACGAAGCCACCATCTTTCCCAGGACTCTTGTGCATTGATGTACTGACACAGTTCCTGGTTTTAGGAGGTTCTTGACAAGTTCGGATAACTCCCTTGCTTTCTCTTCCGGGAGAAATACCTTTTTCTGAACCGTGTCCAGAATCATGCCCAGGAACAGCAGATGTGTTGTCGGGGTCAATTGAGATTTTGGAAGATTTAGAATCCACCCGTGTTGCTGAAGCACTACTTGTGTTAGCGCTACACCGACTTCCAGCTGTTCTCTGGACTTTGCCCTTATCAGGAGATCGTCCAAGTAAGGGATAATTAATACGCCTTTTCTTCGTAGAAGAACCATCATTTCGGTCATTACCTTGGTAAAGACCCGAGGGGCCGTGGACAACCCAAACGGCAGCGTTTGAAACTGATAATGACAGTCTTGTATCACGAACCTGAGATACCCTTGGTGTGAGGGGTAAATCGGGACATGTAGATAAGCATCTTTTATGTCCAAGGACACCATGAAGTCTCCTTCTTCCAGATTCGCTATCACTGCTCTGAGTGACTCCATCTTGAACTTGAATTTCTTTATGTACAGGTTCAAGGATTTCAGATTTAGAATAGGCCTTACCGAACCGTCCGGTTTCGGTACCACAAATAGTGTGGAATAATACCCCTTTCCCTGTTGTAGGAGGGGTACCTTGACTATCACCTGCTGAGAATACAGCTTGTGAATGGCTTCCAAAACCGACGTCCTTTCTGAGGGAGACGTTGGTAAAGCAGACTTTAGGAACCGGCGAGGGGGAGACCTTTCGAACTCCAGCATGTAACCCTGAGATACTATCTGCAGGACCCACGGGTCCACTTGTGAGTGAACCCATTGATTGCTGAAAATCTTGAGTCGACCCCCCACCGTTCCTGAGTCCGCTTGTAAAGCCCCAGCGTCATGCTGATGGCTTTGTAGAAGCCGGGGCGGGCTTCTGTTCCTGGGCAGGGGCTGCTTGCTGCCCTTTCTTACCCTTTCCTCTGCCTCGCGGCAGATAAGACTGTCCTTTTGGTCGCTTTTTATAGGAGCGAAAGGACTGCGGCTGAAAAGACGGTGTCTTTTTCTGTTGGGAGGGGGTCTGAGGTAAAAAAGTGGATTTGCCGGCAGTTGCCGTGGCCACCAGGTCCGAAAGACCGACCCCAAACAATTCCTCTCCTTTATATGGCAATACTTCCATATGCCTCTTGGAATCCGCATCACCTGACCACTGTCGCGTCCATAAACTTCTTCTGGCAGATATGGACATCGCGCTTACTCTTGATGCTAGAGTACAAACATCCCTCTGAGCATCTCGCATATAAAGGAAAGCATCCTTTAATTGCTCTAGAGTCAATAAAATACTGTCCCTATCCAGGGTATCAATATTTTCAGTCAGAGAATCCAACCACACTACCCCAGCACTGCACATCCAGGCTGAGGCTATTGCCGGTCGCAGTATAACACCAGTATGTGTGTATATACTCTTCAGTGTAGTTTCCAGCCTCCTATCTGCTGGATCCTTGAGGGCGGCCGTATCAGGAGACGGCAACGCCACTTGCTTTGATAAACGTGTGAGCGCCTTATCCACCCTAGGGGGTGTTTCCCAGCGCGCCCTAACCTCTGGTGGGAAAGGGTATAATGCCAATAACTTCTTGGAAATTAGCAGTTTTCTATCGGGGTTAACCCACGCTTCATCACACACGTCATTCAATTCCTCTGATTCTGGAAAAAATACAGGTAGTTTTTTCACCCCCCACATAATACCCCTTTTTGAGGTACCAGCAGTATCAGAGATCTGCAAAGCCTCCTTCATTGCCGTGATCATATAACGTGTGGCCCTATTGGAAAATACGTTTGTTTCTTCACCGTCGACACTAGATTCATCTGTGTCGGTACCCGTGTCGACTGACTGAGGTAAAGGACGTTTTACAGCCCCTGACGGTGTCTGAGACGCCTGAACCGGTACTAACTGGTTTGCCGGGCGTCTTATTTCGTCAACTGACTTTTGTAATGTGCTGACATTATCACGTAATTCCATAACTAAAGCCATCCATTCCGGTGTCGACTCCCTAGGGGGTGACATTACCATCATCGGCAATTGCTCTGCCTCCACACCAACATCGTCCTCATACATGTCGACACACACGTACCGACACACAGCAGCCACACAGGGAATGCTCTAATCGAAGACAGGACCCCCTAGCCCTTTGGGGAGACAGAGGGAGAGTTTGCCAGCACACACCAAAAGCGCTATAAATGTATATAAACAACCCTAGAAGGTGTTGTTTACTATATATGCGCTCTTAATATATAAATATCGCCAATTTATGCCCCCCTTCTCTTTGTTACCCTGTTTCTGTAGTGCAGTGCAGGGGAGAGACCTGGGAGCCTTCCTCACCAGCGGAGCTGAGCAGGAAAATGGCGCTGAGTGCTGAGGAGAATAAGCTCCGCCCCTTTTTCGGCGGGCTTTTCCCCGGTTTTTAAGAAACTGGCCTGGGTTAAAATACATACATATAGCCTTAATGGCTATATGTGATGTATTTATTTTGCCACTAAAGGTAATTATATTGCTGCCCAGGGCGCCCCCAGCAGCGCCCTGCACCCTCCGTGACTGAGTCAGTGAGCCGTGTGACAACAATGGCGCACAGCTGCCGTGCTGTGCGCTACCTTCAAGAAGACTGAGGAGTCTTCTGCCGCCTGCTTTCCGGACCTCCGTTCTGCCGTCTCTTCAGCGTCTGTAAGGGGGATCGGCGGCGCGGCTCCGGGACGAACCCCAGGCTGACCTGTGTTCCGACTCCCTCTGGAGCTAAGTGTCCAGTAGCCTAAGACTCCAATCCATCCTGCACGCAGGTGAGTTGGAAATCTCTCCCCTAAGTCCCTCGATGCAGTGATCCTGTTGCCAGCAGGAATCACTGAGATTGAAACCTAAAAAAAAACTTTTCTAAACAGCTCTTTAGGAGAGCCACCTAGATTGCACCCTCTCGGACGGGCACAAAAACCTAACTGAGGCTTGGAGGAGGGTCATAGGGGGAGGAGCCAGTACGCACCATGTGACCTAAAAGCTTTTTTAGATGTGCCCTGTCTCCTGCGGAGCCCGCTAATCCCCATGGTCCTGACGGAGTCCCAGCATCCACTAGGACGTTAGAGAAACAGGACATAGCAAGGATCTCACCGTGTGTACACACCCTTACGTATGACAGCTTCTGTAAATATTTATTTGTTCCATGCTATATGTACAGTACCTGATACAGCAGTGACGTGAGAGGTGTACAAGTTAGTCATCCACAGTCCACACCCTGTGTTTGCTTTACATTTTCCATGGAAACAGGAAGGTGCTGCTATGTCTCTCTGAATATCATAACATTTACTTCAAAACAACAGAACCAAAGTAATATATTCAAAATATGAGCATGAACAGGCCACACGTCACCCAGAAAACATGCATACTTTTCCTTTATTATACAGTATATGCAGAGTAGACAGTATTTCTATGCATAGTATAGGAATGTGTGTGGAAGGCAATTAGTTTGCCGGCTGTCGGGATCCCGGCGGTCAGGATACCGATGCCGGTATCTCAACAGCCGACAGCCAGAATACCGGCTCTCAGGGGCTATTCCAACTCCTGGGTGTCAACGACACCCATGGAGTGGGAATAGATCCTGTGTTGAGCGCAACGTGCCCACAAGCAGATCTGGATTAAGGGGGGGGGGGACGGCCCGCCACCTACCACAGATCGGATCTCTGATACGATCTGCGGTACTGTGCTGCCGGCAGCGGCTCCCCACTGCACTACCAGACGCTTGTACGGCTGCGGTGTAAGCAGGGCAGGCAGCTGGACAATGGCTGTCCCGGATCTCCTGGCTCCCAGCTCCCGTCTGCAATAACAAACACCAGCGCGGCGCCGCACGCCAGTGACGCCACGTAGGGCAGCTGAGCTACAGGGACTATAGGCAGGGCAGCTGAGCGATGGCTCAACTGCCCAATCATCTGTGAAGCAGCAGCCTGCGGCGCAGCCATTGGTTGGGTGCGCAGGCTGCAGGGAACAAGGAGGATGGCCTCTGGAGTAAGGGGTTGTGTGGAGACAGCACCCAGCGGAGTGTTTTGCCGCTTGGAGGAGAGACAAAGAGAGAGGAACTCTCGCTCTCCTGTGTGTGACAGCAGCCCGCCAGCAAAGTAAAAAAAGTAAGGCTGGCTGTACTTAAAGTTTAGGTTCTGGGTTATTGATATAGTGTGTGTGTGTGTGTGTGTGTGTGTGTGTGTGTGTGTGTGTGTGTGTGTGTGTGTGTGTGTGTGTGTGTGTGTACGCATGTATATGTGTTTTATATATATTTCTCTAACGTCCTAGTGGATGCTGGGGACTCCGTAAGGACCATGGGGGAATAGCGGCTCCGCAGGAGACTGGGCACAGCTAAGAAAGAATTAGGACTACCTGGTGTGCACTGGCTCCTCCCACTATGACCCTCCTCCAGACTTCAGTTAGAATCCTGTGCCCGGCCGAGCTGGATGCACACTAGGGGCTCTCCTGAGCTCCTAGAAAGAAAGTATATGTTAGGTTTTTTATTTTACAGTGAGATCTGCTGGCAACAGACTCACTGCAGCGAGGGACTAAGGGGAGAAGAAGCGAACCTACCTAACTGGTGGTAGCTTGGGCTTCTTAGGCTACTGGACACCATTAGCTCCAGAGGGATCGACCGCATGGAACCGGCCATTGGTGTTCGGTCCCGGAGCCGCGCCGCCGGCCCCCTTACAGAGCCAGAAGCAAGAAGAATCCGGAAAATCGGCGGCAGAAGACATCAGTCTTCACCAAGGTAGCGCATAGCACTGCAGCTGTGCGCCATTGCTCCTCATACACACTTCACACTCCGGTCACTGAGGGTGCAGGGCGCTGGGGGGGGGCGCCCTGAGAAGCAATAAATACACCTTGGCTGGCAAATATATCACAATATATAGCCCCAGAGGCTATATATGTGATAAATAACCCTGCCAGAATCCATAAAAAAGCGGGAGAAAAGTCAGCGAAAAAGGGGCGGAGCTATCTCCCTCTGCACACTGGCGCCATTTTTCCCCCACAGTTCCGCTGGAAGGAAGCTCCCTGACTCTCCCCTGCAGTCTACACTACAGAAAAGGGTAAAAAAGAGAGGGGGGGGGGGGGGGGGCACTAAATTTAGGCGCAAAATACATATATAGCAGCTATAGGGGATATAATTTAGTTAATCCCTGTATTATATAGCGCTCTGGTGTGTGCTGGCATACTCTCTCTCTGTCTCCCCAAAGGGCTTTGTGGGGTCCTGTCTTCTGTCAGAGCATTCCCTGTGTGTGTGCGGTGTGTCGGTACGGCTGTGTCGACATGTTTGATGAGGAGACTTATGTGGAGGAGGAGCAGGTGCCTATAAATGTGTTGCCACCCCCTGCGGGGCAGACACCGGAGTGGATGGACTTGTGGAAGGAATTACGCGAAAGTGTCGACTCCTTACATAAAAAATTTGACGACATGCCAAATGTGGGGCAGCCGGCTTCTCAGCCCGTGCCTGCCCAGACGTCTCAAAAGTCATCAGGGGCTCTAAAACGCCCGCTACCTCAGGTGACAGACACAGATGTCGACACGGATACTGATACCAGTGTCGACGACGAAGAGACTAATGTAATGTCCAATAGGGCCACTCGTTATATGATTGAGGCAATGAAAAATGTTTGAGGCAATGAAAAATGTTTTACACATTTCTGAGGTGACCCCAGGTACCACAAAAAAGGGTATTATGTTTGGGGAGAAAAAACTACCAGTAGTTTTTCCCCCTTCTGAAGAATTAAATGACGTGTGTGAACTAGCGTGGGCTTCCCCTGATAAAAAATTTGTAATTTAAAAAAAATTACTAATGGCGTACCCTTTCCCGCCAGAGGATAGGTCACGTTGGGAAACACCCCCTAAAGTGGATAAAGCACTTACGCACTTATCAAAAAAGGTGGCACTGCCGTCCCAAGATACGGCCGCCCTAAAGGAACCTGCTGACAGAAAGCAGGAGGCTCTCCAAAAAGCTATATATACACACACTGGTATTATACTGAGACCAGCTATTGCCTCAGCATGGATGTGCAGTGCGGCAGCTGCATGGTCAGACTCCCTGTCAGAGAACATTGACACCCTAGACAGGGACACTATATTGCTAAACGTAGAGCATATTAAAGACGCTGTCTTTTACATAAGAGATGCACAGAGGGATATTTGCCGGCTGGCATCAAAAATAAGTGCACTGTCCATTTGTGCCAGGAGAGGGTTATGGACCCGGCAGTGGACAGGGGATGCAGATTCCAAAAGGCACATGGAAGTTTTGCCTTATAAGGGTGAGGAGTTGTTCGGGGATGGTCTTTCAGACTTAGTTTCCACAGCAACAGCTGGGAAGTTGGCATTTTTGCCACATGTCCCCTCACAACCAAAGAGAGCACCGTATTATCAGGTGCAGTCCTTTCGCCCCCAAAAGAGCAGACGGGGTAGAGGCGCGTCCTTTCTGCCCAGAGGCAGAGGTAGGGGGAAAAAGCTGCAGCATACAGCCACTTCCCAGGAACAAAAGTCCTCCCCCGCTTCTTCTGCTAAGTCCGCCGCATGACGCTGGGGCTCAGCAGGCGGAGCCAGGTACGGTGGGGGGCCGTCTCAAAAACTTTAGCAATCAGTGGGCTCGCTCACAGGTAGATCCCTGGATCCTTCAAGTGGTATCTCAGGGGTACAGGCTGGAATTCAAGACATCCCCCCCCGCCGTTTCCTCAAATCTGCCTTACCAACGACTCCTTCAGAAAGGGAGGCTGTGTTAGAGGCAATTCACAAGCTGTATTCCCAGCAGGTGATAGTCAAGGTGCCCCTACTTCAACAAGGACAGGGTCACTATTCCACAATGTTTGTGGTACCGAAACCGGACGGTTCGGTGAGACCCATTTTAAATTTGAAATCCTTGAACACATATTTGAAAAAATTCAAGTTCAAGATGGAATCGCTCAGGGCGGTTATTGCAAGCCTGGAAGAGGGAGATTACATGGTATCTCTGGACATCAAGGATGCTTACCTGCATGTCCCCATTTACCATCCTCACCAGGAGTACCTCAGATTTGTGGTACAGGATTGTCATTACCAATTCCAGACGTTGCCGTTCGGCCTGTCCAAGGCACCGAGGGTATTTACCAAGGTAATGGCCGAAATGATGATTCTGGACACGGTCCAGAAAAAAGTGTTTCTCCCAGAGGAGGAAGCCGAGGAGCTGTCGTCTCTAGTGAGTGGCCTCCTGAAACCAAAACAGGTGTCGGTGCATCATTGCACGCGAGTCCTGGGAAAGATGGTAGCTTCCTACGAAGCGATTCCATTCGGCAGGTTCCATGCCAGAACTTTTCAGTGGGACCTGTTGGACCAATGGTCCGGATCGCATCTTCAAATGCATCGGTTGATAACCCTGTCTCCGAGGACTAGGGTGTCTCTGCTGTGGTGGCTGCAGAGTGCTCATCTCAGAGAGGGCCGCAGATTCGGCATACAGGACTGGGTCCTGGTGACCACGGATGCCAGCCTTCGGGGCTGGGGGGCAGTCACTCAGGGAAGAAACTTCCAAGGACTTTGGTCGAGTCAGGAGACTTCCCTACACATAAATGTTCTGGAACTGAGGGCCATTTACAATGCCCTAAGTCAAGCAAAGCCCCTGCTTCAAAACCGGCCGGTTCTGATCCAGTCAGACAACATCACGGCGGTCGCCCATGTAAATCGACAGGGCGACACAAGAAGCAGGGCGGCGATGGCAGAAGCCACAAGGATTCTCCGTTGGGCAGAAAATCACGTGTTAGCACTGTCAGCAGTGTTCATTCCGGGAGTAGACAACTGGGAAGCAGACTTCCTCAGCAGGCACGACCTCCACCCGGGAGAGTGGGGACTTCATCCAGAAGTCTTCCAACTGATTGTAAACCGTTGGGAAAGGCCACAGGTGGACATGATGGCGTCCCGCTTAAACAAAAAGCTGGAAAAATATTGCGCCAGGTCAAGAGACCCTCAGGCGATAGCTGTGGACGCTCTAGTGACACCGTGGGTGTACCGGTCGGTTTATATGTTTCCCTCCTCTTCCTCTCATACCCAAGGTACTGAGGATAATAAGGAGAAGAGGCGTAAGAACTATACTCATTGTTCCGGATTGGCCAAGAAGAGCTTGGTACCCGGAACTTCAAGAAATGATCTCAGAGGACCCATGGCCTCTGCCGCTCAGACAGGACCTGCTGCTGCAGGGGCCCTGTCTGTTCTAAGACTTACCGCGGCTGCATTTGACGCATGGCGGTTGAACGCCGGATCCTAAAAGAAAAGGGTATTCCGGAGGAAGTCATTCCTACGCTTATTAAAGCTAGGAAAGATGTAACCGTACAACATTATCACCGCATATGGCGAAAATATGTTGCGTGGTGTGAGGCCAGGAAGGCCCCAACGGAGGAATTCCAGTTAGGTCGATTTCTGCACTTCCTACAGTCGGGGGTGACTATGGGCCTAAAATTGGGTTCCATTAAGGTCCAGATTTCGGCTCTGTCGATTTTCTTCCAAAAAGAACTGGCTTCACTGCCTGAAGTTCAGACATTTGTCAAGGGAGTGCTGCATATTCAGCCTCCTTTTGTGCCCCCAGTGGCACCGTGGGACCTCAACGTGGTGTTGGGTTTCCTAAAGTCACATTGGTTTGAGCCACTCAAAACCGTGGATTTAAAATATCTCACGTGGAAAGTGGTCATGCTTTTGGCCTTGGCTTCGGCAAGGCGGGTGTCAGAATTGGCGGCTTTGTCATGTAAAAGCCCCTATTTGATTTTCCATATGGATAGGGCAGAATTGAGGACTCGTCCCCAATTTCTTCCTAAGGTGGTATCAGCTTTTCACTTGAACCAACCTATCGTGGTGCCTGCGGCTACTAGGGACTTGGCGGACTCCAAGTTACTGGACGTAGTCAGGGCCTTGAAAATTTATGTTTCCAGGACGGCTGGAGTCAGGAAGACTGACTCGCTATTTATCCTGTATGCACCAAACAAGATGGGTGCTCCTGCTTCAAAGCAGACTATTGCTCGCTGGATTTGTAGCACAATTCAGCTTGCGCATTCTGTGGCTGGCCTGCCACAGCCTAAATCTGTAAAAGCCCATTCCACGAGGAAAGTGGGCTCTTCTTGGGCGGCTGCCCGAGGGGTCTCGGCTTTACAACTTTGCCGAGCTGCTACTTGGTCAGGGGCAAACACGTTTGCAAAATTCTACAAATTTGATACCCTGGCTGAGGAGGACCTTGAGTTCTCTCATTCGGTGCTGCAGAGTCATCCGCACTCTCCCGCCCGTTTGGGAGCTTTGGTATAATCCCCATGGTCCTTACGGAGTCCCCAGCATCCACTAGGACGTTAGAGAAAATAAGATTTTACTCACCGGTAAATCTATTTCTCGTAGTCCGTAGTGGATGCTGGGCGCCCGTCCCAAGTGCGGACTGTCTGCAATACTTGTATATAGTTATTGTTAACTAAAAGGGTTATTGTTGAGCCATCTGTTGAGAGGCTCTGTTATGTTCATACTGTTAACTGGGTATAATATCACGAGTTATACGGTGTGATTGGTGTGGCTGGTATGAGTCTTACCCGGGATTCAAAATCCTTTCCTTATTGTGTCAGCTCTTCCGGGCACAGTATCCTTACTGAAGTCTGGAGGAGGGTCATAGTGGGAGGAGCCAGTGCACACCAGGTAGTCCTAATTCTTTCTTAGCTGTGCCCAGTCTCCCATGGTCCTTACGGAGTCCCCAGCATCCACTACGGACTACGAGAAATAGATTTACCGGTGAGTAAAATCTTATTATATATATATATATATATATATATATATATACTGTACATAGATTGCAATGGCGGTGGCACTCATGGTCATGCAAGAAACGTAATGTTACATGCTTCCAAATTTTATTAAAACAATGCAGCATTACATTTCTTGCATAATCATGAGTGCCCGCCGCCATTGCAATCTTTTTTATTTTAGATCATAGGGCCCCCCTGTCTTAAGTACCATGGGCCCCCCGAAGCCTTAATCCAGCTCTGCCCACAAGGGGACTCCTAGCGCTCTCCCGCTACTGGCATACTGGCGGGCGGGATGCCACTGTCGGGATACTGACTTCCGGCATCCCTTTCACCAGGAAATTGTATTCCGTTTAATTTCCAGAGCTTGATTAAAATCACATGCGGCCCTAGGCAAGTTGCCAGTCTGGTGTCATCCTTTTCTGATCCACTCATATACCATACTATTTACTCACCCTGCATTTATTAGGAAAGAGCTCTATACACATACCTCCCAACTGTTCCAATTTTGAAGGGACAGTCATGTTTTTCATGGATTATTGTGAACAACAGAAATTCGATCAGACAGAAACGGCGCTAAAGGTGCATACACACGGAGCGATATAACTGAGCGATTTTGACTATATAGTCAAAATCGCTCAGAAAGTTAGTGCAGATCGCTCCGTGTGTACACAGCCAGCGATAGCGATGCGCGTCCCCGCTAGGTCGCTATCGCTGGGAAAAATAGTCAGTGCAGGCAAGTCAATTTTGGCTATGTCGCTGCAAAAGTTAGTCAAAATCGCTAACACTTTAAGAGGCCAGCGATTTTTCCCAGCGATAGCGATGTGCAGGCGGCGGTGGTGCGGGCGGCGGCGGGTTGTGGCGGCGGTGCGGGCGGCGGCGGGTTGCGGTGGCGGTGTGGGCGACGGCGGGTTGCGGCGGCGGTGTGGGCGGCGGTGGGTTGCGGTGGCGGTGTGGGCGGCGGCGGTGCGGGCGGCGGCGGGTTGCGGCAGCGGTGCGGGCGGGGGAAATTTACCTTTCTATTGCAGAGTTTGGCAGCGGAGCGGTACCAGTTTCAAAAATGGCGCCTCAGCGTCATTTTTGAAATTCAAGATGGCCGCCGCGAGCCAATCACGGCTCCCCGCGTCATCGCCCCGCCCCCTCCCGCTGACTTATATAAGTCAGCGCGAGGCAGCGGCTGTCAGTCCGACGGCGGAGGAGGAGCGGAGAAGAGCTCCTGAAGACGCCGTGGAAGTCCTGGATGGGCGGCGGCTATGCAAAAGAGCTTAGCAGCCGCCGCCCACCAGGTGAAGATGCTGGAAGTCCTGGGAAGGCGGCGGCCTCCCAGGTGAAGACGTCGTGGAAGTCCTGGATGGGCGGCGGCTATGCAAAAGAGCTTAGCAGCCGCCGCCCACCAGGTGAAGACGCCGGAGCAAGACCCCAGAAGCCCTGGGGAGGTGCCGCCCCCCCAGGTGAAGACGCCGGAAGCCCTGGGAAGGCGGCGGCCATGCAAAAGAGCTTAAAGGCCGCCGCCCCCAGGTGAAGACCCAGTTTAATAAAGGATTTTTAAAAGAATGTATTGTGTTTTTTTTTTTTATATTTTCTTTACAGGTGCCAGCGGGCCCTTTATGTCCGGGCATGCTGGCACTTGTGGTTCTCCAAGTGCCAACATGCTGGGGCAGGCTTGCTGGGACCTGTAGGCCTCCTGTAAAGAACAATATTACTATTGAAAGGCTATCAGCCTCCCATCCACCGGGCCACGGATGGGGGGGACAGCCTCGGGCTTCACCCCTGGCCCTTGGGTGGCTGGAGGGGGGGACTCCTTGATTTAAGGGGTCCTCACTCCTCCAGTGTACCCCGGCCAGGGGTGACTAGTTGGGGGGGTAATGGCACGGCCGCAGGGACCAATATAAAAGTGTCCCCCGGCTGTGGCATTATCTCCCTGGCTAGTGGAGCCCGGTGCTGGTTTGAAAAATACGGGGGACCCCTATGTCTTTTGTCCCCCGTATTTTTTAAACCAGGACCGGACGCAGAGCCCGGTGCTGGTTGTCTAAATATGGGGGAACCCTACTCATTTTTTCCTCTGTATTTTAACAACCAGGACTGGCTCAAAGAGCCCGAGGCTGGTTTTACATAGGAGGGGGGACCCCACGCAAATTATTTTTTTAACTTTTAGCTATTTAAATACCAGCCACCCTGTAAAATCGTCCTATATATGACACTCATCCCCTTATTTAAATGAGATAGTCAAAATCTCCCATAGCCAAAATCTCCCATAGCCAAAATCTCTTGCATAGTTAGACAAAATCTCTGGTAAAGTTAGTCAAAATCTCCTACTGCCAGTTCAAGGGAAAAGTTAGTCAAAATCTCTCATAGCCAAAATCTCTCCGTGTGTATGCACCTTTAAGTATAGGAAGAAAAATATCTACTCCCCTGTACAAATGAGTTCCTTGTTATCTTCACAGGTGAGGGTTCAGTAACATGAAAGAGAGAACAAACACAAGAAAATAGTGTAATCCTGTTACAATATTCCACAGTATTTCAACACTTCTTGATAGATTCCTGGAGCTCTACCACCACCATTCCTATATATACTATTACCGGGGTAACCCACTACACAAAACACTCACAATTGAGTGCTGGTTTAATGAGCTTAAAAATAGTATAATCCTGTGATGATATTCCACAGTATTTCAGTACTTCTTGACAAGTTTCTGGAATTATCCCACCACCTCTCCTGTGTAAACTGTTTTTGGGGTTGTCCCCCTACACAGAACACTCACAAAAAAGAGCTTTTTAAAGGCCTTTCATTATATATCTTTCTTTGATTGAAATCACCATACAGGTAGATATATCGGGGTTCCACCTTCTACATTCGACTCACTGTGGTCCACTTGTTTTGATTGCGTATAATATACACCTCAGGCGTCCTCCTCATTAGTTCCACATCAACTCCGGTTTTTTAAAGAGGGCGATCACCACCAGATTGTATAAAAAATAACAAATTTTATTCCACAGTGTTGGAATAGTCTCCAAAACATACAAGACAGTCCATAAAACAATTAAAATTTACATAAAAAGGTGACCCTTTGTGTCCAGATAGAAGAGACTTAATTTCCTAGATGTTAAATGGATCCAAAGGAGGAAAAAAATGTCTCACCGCTTTTCCGGACAGGTACACCATGGAATGAAGTAGTCCCACCGACACGTTTCGATCCTATAGAGGATCTTTTTCAAGGTACCTTGAACAAGATCCTCTATAGGATCGAAACGCGTCGGTGGTCACCTTTTTATGTAAATTTTAATTGTTTTATGAACTGTCTTGTATGTTTTGGAGACTATTCCAACACTGTGGAATAAAATGTGTTATTTTTTATACAATCTGGTGGTGATCGCCCTCTTTAAAAAAACGGAGTCTTACGTGCGAGTCGCATTGTTCCGCAGTAGGGGGGAGGGCAGTTGGGAACTCCTCTCTCACTTGCTGCATGTGAATAGCCGCTGTGCGCATGCCCCCTAAGTGATGAAACAGGGGCATTACGGGGGCATTACTCGCTATCTTGGCACTTCCTGTGAGGTCACACCCCCTGGTCATGAGGTCACAACCTCTAGTTTCGGGCACACACCATCAGCACACGTAAATGTCCCTCTTCGGGACCAAGATACTAACACCAAATTATGTACACACAGGGTGCAAGAGATCATGTATCTCTTCTATACAGACGAACGAGGAGAATGTAGAAAAGGTTAGAAAGTGAACCTTTATATTTTAAAATCAAAATTCAACAAATATGAGAGTGCAGAAACCAGTATTGATACTTTATATAATACATACTTATCTGCTGTTAAAGTTTCTTCTCCAGGAGATGCCCGGAGAGGAGACTCTGCTGGCCACTTTAAGGGAGGGCAGACTGTCATGTCATTATGCCCCGGTCCCCTTCACAGTATGCTGCAACTCATTAGGGGTGGGGCTTAATAATGCAATTTATTTGCATCATTTAACCCCGCCCCCTCCATATGGAGCCACAATTCCCAGATATAATCTCCTCATCCTGCCCGCTTCACTAGGAAGCGGATGGGATACAGGAGTTTCGGCCATTCTTCTGTGGGTGTTGGGGACTACCCCAAAAATTGGTAGCCTCCCGCAACTTGCGGGAAATTAGGCAATTATGATGGAAGATATATTCAATGTATTATGCTAGAAAGTACAGACTGAGGTAAAGGTTATTCATATTAGACAATCAATATGTTTAGCAATTTGGCAAACATACAGAAAAGGACACAGTATCCGGATGGTAGTTCGACATGGATTAGGTAGACAGTCAATAGATCAACCATTATTGGTCGACATTAATATGGTTGATGCATTAAAATGGTCGACACGGGACAGGTCAACCTGTTTTTAAAAAACACATTTTTTAATCTTTTTTCATACACGTGGACTACGATGGGAATAGTAACCTGTGCCGAGCACAGCGGTAGTGAAGCAAGGCAGGGGACGCAGTGCATTCATTGGGTTTCCTAGTCATGTTATGCAAAAAATGACACCAAAAAAGTATAAAAATGTCATGTCGACCTTTTTGTATCGACCTTTCTTATATCAACCATTTCCATGTGTTGACCTTTTTTCCTGGGTCGACCATGTCAATGTCAATCAATAGTGGTCGAGATATTGACTGTCGACCTAATTCAGGTCAACCCATTGATCCATAACCAGGACACACAGACAGGGAGGGTCAAACAGGGAGTGTCTACATCATACTTGCCAACTCTTCCAGAAAGTCAGGGAGACTCCCTGAAATAGTAGCAATAACCCTGACAGCATGAAGAGTCTAGCAATCTCCCTTATTGTGCTTTACCCACATTATGTAGCTGTTATATACTTGGGAAAAAATAAATCAGAGATACAAACATTCACATGGAATCATTTACCTGCATTGCTTAGAGGCACGATGGGTCTAATTCATGTTTGTATGCAATGTTGATGTTCACGCAATCTTCCCGTGAATGCACTGCGCATCTTTGCAGTTGTGCGCACAGTGAGATTTTTAACATAGAGTGATTCACTGGAAAGGACCGTTTGTGGGAGGTGACTGGGAGTGGCGGCAAAACACAGGTGTGTCATGCCCTGTTTCAGGGCGTGTATCTGTCTTCAACTGCGATCATGTACATTGAGAAACATGGCGCCAATGTTGCTACTGCTGTGGCCAGTCCCGCGTAGCCATAGACCAGTTTAAGCAGTCACTGTTCCTCACTTTTGCGCTGGTGCTGCGTTTGTGCACGCAGATGCAGAGGACTTACGGTGGCTCTGGTGTGTGTCTATATTCTTTTCTGGGTGGCAGATTCACTTCATGTTTATCAGTTCTTTAGCCTGAAAATTCACAGCTGCTTAGGCATGTGAGTACAAACATGAATTAGGCCCAATGATCCAATATTTTTTTATTATCAAATAGTGTTTCCCATATATATATATATATATATATATATATATATATATATACATACACACAGTATAAATATATATATAATATTGGATTAGTCATAAGCTGCGCATTCAGATCTGACTCAGTCTCACATATAGGTAGGTTAATAAGTAGTCTGTATCCCAAGGATAGATGTATCCTGCCGCTATCTCTGTAGTAAAACCAGAGCCACTGGTTTAATACACATGTAATGAAAAGAAAGTGGAGGGCGCAGGTGTGAGTAGGAAAATAAAGATTCATTTTAATCACAATACATCTTAGCTTCAAATGTTCTGCTTAGTGCTCTCAAACGGTAAATAAGCCTCCAGAAAGCTCTCTCCCGTAGTCACTTGCAGAGCGGGTTTCAGGTGCCATGAGCAACGCTCGTAACTACACAGGGACCATCCAGGTGACGTCAGAACATCCAACGCTCCATAAGCCACGCCCAACGCGTTTCGTCAGAGGACTTCGTCATGGGGTGTGGCCCCGATCTTACTAGCAGTTGATTTATACCCATCAGGATCTAATACACCTGTAGTCTATTATAGACATGATTTGTCTATGGACTTAGTTACGTGGAAATTCACTGAATTAATACATAAATCGATACATCAATTTTGCAGTTTAACATATCAGAAAAAAAATAAATTCCAAACATTTCATAAACAATATATACAATTTAATTCACATATAGGCTTAATAGAGGCACCAACCAGCGCCATTTTCTTGTAATCCAATATTTCTCTATATCCCAACTCTATCCTTAACATCCAAAAACTATATTGTGTTCCCATTATTATCAGTTGCCCTTATACTGATTGCTAATATACTTCTACGCTGTTGGTGATTCTAAACAGCCTACACGTTCGCAAAAACAAAATAATATACCCCAGTAGATATGTCCCCAGTACATATGCCCCCAGTCACTTGTTGTTATGCCCCATTAGATATGCCCCCAGTCAGTTGTTATGCCCCATTAGATATGCCCCTAGTAGCGACGCTTACACACACACATTAAAAGAAAAAAAAACCCACAATACTCACCAGCCCCGCTCCTGCTTCCAGACCGTTGCCCTCCGCCTGGCCGTCCGCTCCTAGGAACTATGGGAGAGACGTCATCTTTCCCATAGCACCGCACAGCCGCACACTGCCAGAGCCGGAGCTCAGGAGTGAGCTCCTGCCTCTGGCTGCTGCTGAGGGGAAGAAGCCGGGCGCCCGCTAGTAACAAAACCTCAGCGGGCGCCCGGCATCTCACTCGGTTTGGTAAGCCTGGCCGGGCCGGATCAAGAGGTTCCCCACTCCTGGTTTAAATGAACAGCTCAATTTAAGTTGCTTTCTATAATTTTAATTATATATACATATATAATTATTCTTAGAAATTTCCCCTATCTCTGGTTACTCCTTTTTTAGCAGTTCGATAACATTTGATACTATATGTTGAGAAGTGTAACTGTTTCCAGTAACTGTTACTATGATTCTGCATTGCTACAAGATTAGTAACTTTGTATCAAGCTTGCCTATTTAACACGGCACCATTTAGTTGGGGAAAACATTGTTTATTTTTTGCTTAGTGCTGCTTAGCAACGGAGGTGCGAGGAATGAGCGAACTGAAGCGTGCGTCCCAATCCTGTGACGTCACCACATCCCGAAGAGCAGCAGCAGCAGACGGAGCACAGTCAATCACGGGGTGAAGGTATATAGGTAAGATCACTTTTGTACTGTATTTTGTCCTGACAAAAGATTTCTGAATTAAATCTGAAACGTTGACAGTTTATGGTGTACAGCGCCTGATTAATATCGTCAGTGGAAGCCCTGTGAGTGCCACTTAACTCTAACCCAGCTATGTGTATGTATATATATATATATATATATATATATATACTGTATGTGCTAAACTACAACTGCTTAGGGGCTCATTTACATTTGAATGTAAGTACATTTTATGACATGCCTCTCACAGTAGCGGATTTACCGATATGCTGGCAAAGCAGTTGCTTAGGGCCTGGCGGGTCGCAGGGGGGACCGCCTACAGGGATCTAAAATGGACTCAGAGCAGCCAAACGTTTGATTATGCTGGGCTCCTTGGTGAATAGTTTCATCCCTGGCTGCTGTCAGCATAATGCTTGAACAGCTGACAGGATTGGCGCACGCTTGTCTCCTGTTGTGCTGCAGCAGGGGACAGTGCTGTGCCCAGGGCGGTAGCAGCAGTGCCGGGGTGGATGGAAGTATCGCAGGGATTACAGACTTCTCCAGTAGCAGCTCAGTATAGCAGTCACAGGATTACGGAAGCCACTGCAGCGCAAGGGATTAGCGCTCCCTACCAGCCCCTGAGTGAGGACACCAGGGAGCATTAGCCGGCAGCACGGATCCACCAACTGAGGGAGGCAGCTATGGAGTGGGCCCATTGGCTTCCACCAAGGACAAGAAGCCGAAGAGTCAAGAGGAAAGGGGAGAGAAGTCCAAGGAATATGTAAATTTGCAGCAGTTCTGGTGACAGTGTCAGTGCCTCCCCCTATCCGCCAGTGCCGTCCCCCCTCTGTCAGTGCCTCCCTCTTCCACTTTATCACCGTGCAATTATCACTCTCCAGGGCTTGATAAATCTGGGCCAAAGTACCAGCCAATCATCTCCTAACTGCCATGTCAGGAGCTGGTAGCCTCATCCACTTTTTTTTCTCTCCAAGGCTTGCGAAATAGACAACAAAGTACCAACCAATCAGCTCTAAAGATCGGATTTGGGTCTTTTTACAAGCCGCCGAGGACTGAAAATTATTGATGTCAGTTTGCAGTCCAAAAAGACACAATGCATTGGTCATGACTGACATTTAAAAGCCCACATCGGTTCCCATCGGATTTTAAACCTCTATGCCACAACAGATTCAACGGTAAATCTGCCAACAATCTGCTGCAGAGGTGAATCCCTGTACAGATCACTATAATCTATGCAATTTTGTTACTTTAAAATGTATAGAAGATGTTAAAAATAGAAAAAAATATGGGATTCCCCCAACAAATCCATAACCTGTCCCAGACCTCTAAGGCTAGACTGGTATTAGAAAATAGGAGGGGGAGGGGCACAGCTCCCCCTATTTAAGAATAACCAGCACCAGGCTGAACAACTCGGAGGGTTGACGCTATAGCAGGTGGACTACTTTACATTATGGCAGCCAGACCCAAACTGGCCAAACTGCAATCCCTAAGGAAGTAGGCACAACTCCCCCCACCCCCCACCAAAAAAAAAAGGATGTCCCCTCTTCTCAAGGACAACCTGGGCTTTGGATGCGAAGCTAATAGTCAATAAATTTAATAATATAAATAAGTTAAATAATATTGTTTTTTACAGATGGACTACAAGTGCCTGCAAGCTTGCCTCGGCTTGATGACACTTGTTGAATTACAAGTGCCAGCATGTCTGGACATTAAGGGGCATGTTTATCACTATCCACATCTCAGATGTGATGGGATAAATTTGCCTAAATTCGCAATGCGTAATACGCAAGCATGTATCAAATATTGCATGCAGGGATAGATCTTACAAGAAAGCTCTATCCCTGCAATCCCCTCCAAGAATTTTTCAGGGTATAAGTCTGACTGTGTATGTGTTGCTGGCTGCTCTCCCGTTCCCCAGCTGCGCTTCTGCCCCGTGCCACCTCTCCCTAGTTAGAAGAAATAAAATTCAACTCACCTGCGGCAGGATTGCTGATCGCTGTCTCCTTCTCTGTGACCTAGGGGTCTATTCATAGAGCAGTGAAAAGCCCTGTTGTGCGCTAAACAGGGCTTTTCTCTGCTCCCTCTAATTCATGTAGCATCTTACCGCCCCTCTAGCAGCTGTTTTCTCTACCTTGCTCCTGTCCCCGCAGCTGAATCGCAACACCATTCTAATGAATGGTATTTGCAATTCATGTAGGCACGGAAAGCTGTGCTTTCCGCTTTGCCCCTGACTTTGGTTTCGCCATTTCAGGATGGCGTAGACTGGCAGCAGAATGTAGAAGGGCAGCGGACTGCTATCTCCCCGCCCCCTTCTCTGATGCCAGCCAATCAGAGGAGACCAGGGCATATGCAGTTATGCATATGCCGGGTCTCCTGACTGGCCGCCGCTGCTGCCCTGATGACTAGTCACTGCTCTCCTTCCCCCGCCACTGCTAAAATGTGACCCGACATATACATATGCCGGGTCACCTCCTCCTTGCTGCCCTTGCTCAGCTGTTTGTCGGCTTCGATGCGATGTATAGCTGTAATAAGTAGCAATTCATGTATACTCACCCTTCCGACGAAGCACTGCGGTGGTCGAAGCACTGCGGTGTCTGGGCTCCTGCGGTGAGATCTTCTCCAGCGGTCCCTCCCTGCGATACGCGGTGTCCAGCGGCGGGTCCCTTTGCGCATGCGCAGCTTGCTGACCTCCCGGCAGGCCACAGTGGTTGCTGGGAGGTCGGGGGCGGAGCCAGCGCAAGGTGCCGAGCAGCGATCAGGGAAGCATTGAGCTTCCCTGCCGTCTCCGCACCCCAGTTCAGGTTACGCCGTCCTGAGATGGCGAACCTGAACTCCATGGAGAAGCGGAAAGCAGAGCTTTCCGCACCTTCATGAATCGCACTCGCCATACAAAGGTATGGTGATGCGATTCAGGCACAGAGCGGGGGTACCGCCCCATGGTAACCCGCTCTGTGAATTGCAGTAGGCAGAGAAAAGCCCTGTTTAACGCAAAACAGGGCTTTTCTCTGCTGCATGAATAAGGGATCCGGTCTGAAGATCGACAGTGTCTAGGTCGACAATGTTTAGGTCGACCACTATAGGTCGACAGTCACTAGGTCGACATGGATGGAAGGTCGACAGGGTTTCTAGGTCGACATGTTCTAGGTCGACAGGTCTAAAGGTCGACATGAGTTTTTCAAAAAAAATTCTTTTTTTGAATTTTTTCATACTTAACGATCCACGTGGACTACGATTGGAACGGTAAAGTGTGCCGAGCGAAGCGGCAGCGGAGCGAAGGCACCATGCCCGAAGCATGGCGAGCGAAGCGAGCCATGCGAGGGGACGCGGTGCACTAATTTGGGATCCCGGTCACTCTACGAAGAAAACGACACAAAAAAAAATCCTCATGTCGACCTTTAGACCTGTCGACCTAGCACATGTCGACCTAGAAACCCTGTCGACCTTCCATCCATGTCGACCTAGTGACTGTCGACCTATAGTGGTCGACCTAAACTTTGTCGACCTAGACACTGTCGATTTAATGAACCACACCCCATGAATAGACCCCCTAGTCAGCTGATCTGTGCTGTCAGCTGAGCTGCAGGTGAAAAAGCCTGCCGGGAACTCACGGATCACCAGACCCTGGGTTCAGGCAAGTTTCTTTTTTTTTATTTTCTTTTTAACTATTTACTTTCACTGTGATCAGCCTTTGGTCTATAAGATACACATGGCTGATCACAGAAGCCTACTCTGTGCTTTGCTATGCCTGTCAGCAGGCAAGAGGTACAGAGCAGGAGTAGGTGAAATGGGAGAAACTTGCATTATCTTATTATCGCATTACCTTATTATCGCAAGGCTCCACCTGGTATTATTTTACAATTTACTTGAGTGAATATGTATGGGGAAAAATGTGAATTTAAGGGCCTTGCAAAAAATCCTCCAAAAGCCCTTAATACATTGAGGTGATTCTAAAATAATGTGAAAACGGGTGTAAAAATGCTCTGTCCCAGCAAATGCCTATAAGTAAAGTGCATTGGTGTACAACCATCAGTGGGGCCAATAGCAGAGGCATCAATAGGCTCCCTCTACAGTAAACTTCGTGCAAAAGTAGCCCATAGGCAACTACAGTATAAGCATTAGCTTCTGAGGCCAAGGTCTAAAAATTGTTTGCATTCCGGAGCTTGTTAAATATGATAGAAACCCATGGAAGATGCTTTTGTAGTCGGAAATGGAAGGACCTCTCTCCTTGTTACACCTAGGGTATAGTTAGATTTTGTGGGTTCCCCGGAAAATGTCCGTTTTCAGTGGCGCACACAGGGGGGGTTTCCGAGTACCTCCCCCCCCCCCCTGATGAGCCGAATTTTCTATTTTTGAGACGAAGACACAGCTGTCTTCGTCTCAGCTAAAAGCCACGATCATGTACGCGATCGCGGCCGTGAAGCTGCTTCCCTGCTGCAGCAACAGAGAGCTACTTCACTGTATGTACAGTAGCTCTCTTCTTACAGAATGCCCGGCAGGGAGCTGCTGGCTGCGCATGCTCAGCTACAGCAGCTCCCTCCATCCTCACGCTCCTGCCCATCTGCTCCCAGCCCCTGGTGGGGAAAACAATGTGTGCATGTAAATATTTGTTTGTAGTTATGTATGTATGTGTGCTTGTGTATGTATGTATGTATGTATGTATGTGTGTTAGTGTAAATATGTATGAATGTATATACATATATATGTGTGTGTGTGTGTGTGTGTGTGTGTGTGTGTGTGTGTGTGTGTGTGTGTGTGTGTGTGTGTGTGTATATATATATATTACAAATAGAAATGGATTCTCGTGGGAGCCAATATGCCTTTTGTATGACAATAATTAAAAGTTTTTATTGTACAGAAACAAACGATATTTATCCTAAGCGTTCGTTATTGACACAACCTTCTAAAAATTCATATAAAACAATATTACAATCTTATACATAAATTACAGTTGGATGTGAGGATTTTACAGCCAGGTGATCACAGTCAGAACTCGAAATGGATGTATCTCCAACCAGATGTTTGTGATAAGGACTTTGTTAACCAGACGTTGTATGTATGTGTGTGTGTGTAAATATGTGTGTGTGTATATATATATATATATATATATATATATATATATACACACACGCACACATACGTATACATAGACAACACCCCCTCCCCTCACAGAAACTCCCCTCGCTAAATCCTGCATTTTCCCCTGGTTTTCTGTGGATTTCCTGCAAAATAGTTTTATTAAATATGCATAATATTCTGGTCACACCCATATAAAGTAGACTGATAAATGCCAACAGCCCCTTCTTCCCAGTCACAAAGGTGGTAAAAGCATTGCATAAAATCTTATGTAACAAAATATTTACATATAATTGATTTCCGCACAGACACACAGCATGACACAATCTAGTGACAATGAAGGAAAAGACAATGTCACTGGTATGATACTGCAGAATGCAGGAAACACATCATTTCCTTTGTTTCACTGTTACAGCAACTACGAACATACAGTACCTCTGTAAGCCACTGTTACTGCTCCGGAAATAAACAGTCTTTTTATTTTTATCCAGTGTGCATTTGATCTGTTCAGCCTGAAAACTTTATATAATTTTGTATTTGAGACTGTTTACCAAGTGCCCTTTTACTTAAGTCACATGCATGATTTTAATTTAAATACATTTCATATATTTTAAATGTGTAATTGATGCCATAGCTACTTCACGCTCTGGTTACAATTCAGCTGAGATATTCAGACATGTCTGTAATCTTGAGCCTTGATCTAATCTGCAGGAACTGATGATAAATACATTTCCAAATGTGACAATGCGGCTCACTCGACAACGTGTGCCTTTATGCTAATGCCGCAGTCATATGTGCCTTTATGCTAATGGCGCAACCTTGTGTGCCTTTATGCTAATGCCGCAGTCATATGTGCCTTTATGCTAATGGCGCAACCTTGTGTGCCTTTATGCTAATGCCGCAGTCATATGTGCCTTTATGCTAATGGCGCAACCTTGTGTGCCTTTATGCTAATGGCGCAACCTTGTGTGCCTTTATGCTAATGCCGCAGCCGCGTGTGCCTTTATTGTAATGCCTCAGCTCTGCATGCTTTTATGCTAATGCCCAGTCGCGCGTGCCTTTAAGCTAATGCCGCAGCCGTGTGTGCCTTTATGATAATGCCGAAGCCGCATGTGCCTTTATGCTAATGCCGCAGCCATGCGTGCCCTTATGCTAATGCTGCTGACACGTGTGCCTTTATTGTAATGCCTCAGCTCTGCATGCTTTTATGCTAATGCCCAGCCGCGTGTGCCTTTATGCTAATGCTGCAGCAATGTGTGCCTTTATGCCAGTGGTCAGGGAACAGGGGTAAATTACCCGAAATAGGGTAAAAATGAAATTCTTGGGGGTAATGGACGGTCGCGCTGCCGAGACACAGCCCCATCCAGCACCGTCCGGCTTGCAATGTGACGTGCTGATGTCACACCGCGCTCCCTCATGCCCGCCCATCCTCCTACGCTGTCCTGTCCTCCCACCCGCGGCCCGCCAACCCAAACACAGAACTTGAAGTGTTCTGTGGCTGACCGATGACGGAGTTCTGCAGGATCAGACAGTGGCCCACCTAACAGTGGGAAATTCCCACTGACATTACTGAGGTGAGGATGTGACCATCTGTCTACCTTAAGTCGATTTCGACCTCATCCATCTTTCTTACATTCACTCTGGTGTTTTGGAGAGAAAGTGTTAATTAACCCATTCATTGCCAAAAAATAATTGGCAAAAATAATAAAAAATGTATATATATATATATATATATATATATATATATATACACTGCTCAAAAAAATAAAGGGAACACTTAAACAACACAATGTTACTCCAAGTCAATCATACTTCTGTGAAATCAAACTGTTCACTTAGGAAGCAACACTAATTGACAATCAATTTCACATGCTGTTGTGCAAATGGAATAGACAACAGGTGGAAATTATAGACAATTAGCAAGACCCCCCTAATAAAGGAGTTGTTCTGTAGGTGGTGACCACAGACCACTTCTCAGCTCCTATGCTTTCTGGCTGATGTTTTGGTTACTTTTGAAAGCTGGCAGTGCTTTCATTTTAGTGGTAGCATGAGACGGAGTCTACAACCCACACAAGTGGCTCAGGTAGTGCAGCTCATCAAGGATGGCACATCAATGCAAGCTGTGGCAAGAAGGTTTGCTGTGTCTGTCAGCGTAGTGTCCAGAGCATGGAGGAGCTACCAGGAGACAGGCCAGTACATCAGGAGACGTGGAGGAGGCCGTAGGAGGGCAACAACCCAGCAGCAGGACCGCTACCTCTGCCTTTGTGCAAGGAGGAACAGGAGGAGCACTGCCAGAGCCCTGCAAAATGACCTCCAGCAAGCCACAAATGTGCATGTGTCTACTCAAACGATCAGAAACAGACTCCATGAAGGTGGTATGAGGGCCCGACGTCCACAGGTGGGGGTTGTGCTTACAGCCCAACACCGTGCAGGACATTTGGCATTTGCCAGAGAACACCAAGATTGGCAAATTCGCCACTGGCGCCCTGTGCTCTTCACAGATGAAAGCAGGTTCTCACTGAGCACATGTGACAGATGTGACAGAGTCTGGAGACGCCAAGGAGAATGTTCTGCTGCCTGCAACATCCTCCAGCATGACCGGTTTGGCAGTGGGTCAGTAATGGTGTGGGGTGGCATTTCTTTGGGGGGCCGCACAGCCCTCCATGTGCTCGCCAGAGGTAGCCTGACTGTCATTAGGTACCGAGATTAAATCCTCAGACCCCTTGTGAGACCATATGCTGGTGCGGTTGGCCCTGGGTTCCTCCTAATGCAAGACAATGCTAGACCTCATGTGGCTGGAGTGTGTCAGCAGTTCCTGCAAGACGAAGGCATTGATGCTATGGACTGGCCCGTCTGGTCCCCAGACCTGAATCCAATTGAGCACATCTGGGACATCATGTCTCGCTCCATCCACCAATGCCACGTTGCACCACAGACTGTCCAGGAGTTGGCGGATGCTTTAGTCCAGGTCTGGGAGGAGATCCCTCAGGAGACCATCCGCCACCTCATCAGGAGCATGCCCAGGCGTTGTAGGGAGGTCATACAGGCACGTGGAGGCCACACACACTACTGAGCCTCATTTTGACTTGTTTTAAGGACATTACATCAAAGTTGGATCAGCCTGTAGTGTGTTTTTCCACTTTAATTTTGAGTGTGACTCCAAATCCAGACCTCCATGGGTTAATAAATTTGATTTCCATTGATAATTTTTGTGTATTTTGTTGTCAGCAGATTTAACTATGTAAAGAACAAAGTATTTAATAAGAATATTTCATTAATTCAGATCTAGGATATGTTATTTTAGTTAATAATAAGATAATTACCGCGCTTATGTGTGTTTATGTTAGCAGCTCCATACAATAAAAACCAATGATAAAACACTAAATAAGAGCGCTTGATTATTTTAAATGGTGTATTGAACGCACATACATGTAAAAAAAATTTTTGGTTAATAACAATGTTCAAGCTCTTTTTTGAAAAGGTGGTGGAACGGAGATAATTGATGGTATTAGTACCCCAATTGAGATTGTGTTGGACAGTCCTTTTTCACGGGTAACTCTCTCCCTACTATCCCTATTAGTACCTCTCGCGGCTCGATGTTCACAGCATCAGTGTCCACCGCGGATGTAGCTGGTCCCGTCTCTCCCGTTGCTGCGGCCGCTCCGGCTTGTGTTTCTCGTGATGTTTTCTTGCTTGGGAGCGTGTCAGCGTGTCAGTGTTTGCATACACTGATAGAATGTCCTCCGTTATGCACCATATAGTATCCAACGCGTTTCGGGTTCCAAAACCCTTTAACTAGGATATTGTTTGTCTGTTTAAACTTCCTATTTATACTTCAAAAACTTTATTAATGTTACTTAAAAACAGGAAATGTTCAAAAAGGAAGGTATGTGCGTTCAATACACCATTTAAAATAATCAAGCGCTCTTATTTAGTGTTTTATGTTATTTCAGTGTTCCCTTTTTTTTTTTGAGCAGTGTATATATGGGTGGTATTTAGTTTGCCGGCTGTAGGGATCCCGGCGCACAGTATACCGGCGCCGGAATCCCGACACCTGGCATACCTACACCTTTTCTCCCTCTTGGGGGTCCACGACCCCCCTGGAGAGAGAATAGATAGCGTGGCACACGTGACAAGCGCAGCGAGCCCGCAAGGGGCTCATTTGCGCTCACCCAGCTGTCAGTATGCCGGCAGTCGGGATTCCGGTGCTGGTATGCTGGCCGCCAGCATACCATACTACACATATATATATATATCTATATATCTCTCTATATATATATATCCCTTGATGAAGTCAGCATGACGAAACGCATTGGTCAGCCTGTCTGACCTCTAATTCAGATACAATACTTATCTTACTTGCATTGCTTGAGTTGCTTAAGTCTGTTTTTATATATAGACAAAGTCCCAAAAAAATTTCAAAAGTCACTTTTGAAGTTTGCTCCAAACATTTTTATACCATACTCACAGTACCAATAAATGCAAGGCTTCACAGGGTTTGCATGCAGTCATTGTGCAACGTTTCGGTTAACAAATAACCTTTGTCAAGCTTTTCAACATTATAAGCCAACAGCAGTAGCAGCAAAGCAGAGTTAATGCAGTGGAATTAGCATACCTGTTCCACAAGAGCCTCTTAAGTACCCCCGCATGTGTGTGCCGCGCGGCCACGGCGTGCGTTCCATTCACACAGATAAGCGCTCCACACAGCGGATGTCCACGGGAGCGCGTCACTTCCGCTTCCACTCAAAGATCGGCTATGGAACGCATATGCGTTCCACCTCCCGTCATCCCCCCAGAACTCCGGATATCAACAGTGTGTAGATCAGTGTGGAACGCACATGCGCTCCACACACCAGATTACATACGATACCAATTAATAATTTACTGTTATATATTTGGAAGGAGAGTATCTTAAATACATTTTTCTTAGTACACGCAAATATTCACACCAGCAAGGGAACATCAAGAGGCTACTTGTATTATAGCAAAAAGCTATAAAGACATCATTATTGTGTAATCTAAATACAGTATACATAAGACAAACATACATGCAAAACACATATACCAAAATTAAAGAATATGTATATATATGAAAAAATTAAAAACAAATGTGGTGTAGCTAATCATACTGGTTTAACCCAGGAAATTTTTCAACACTAACTGCTCGTTCAGACCCCAGGGGCAATTGTGTCCAACCTAAAGATCCACTCAGCCTCTCATTTATGTAATTCTAAGACCCAATCACCACCTCTTATTGATGGCGGTATCCAATCAATGATTCTACACCGGAGAGTCGGTATTTGGTGCCCTAGTTCCATCCAATGTCTTGCCACTGGTTTATCCGAACTTCCCGTCTCAATTGCCTGACGGATCGTACTTCTGTGGTTGGCCATTCGATCTCTAAAATTCCTTTTTGTAAGGCCTACATAGGCCAACCCACAAGGGCAAGTAATCAGATAGATAACATGGTCCATCAGGCAGTGCAGGCAATGTTTTATCGGAATTTGCACACCACTATGTGGATGTGGAAAAGTTGGTCCAGAGATCATGGACCTACAGGTTGTACAGTCCAGTCACTTAAAACAACCTTTTTTGGTAGATCTTAACCAAGTACCACCCTTATCTTTTGTCAGGTTCATCAATGGTCTCATGACTAGACAAGGGGCGATCAGGCACCAGTCAAATTGATACAGTATTGATACGAGAGAACCAAAATCGGACAAATAGACACTCCAAAATTGGAAAGAAAAGAAAAAAACACCATTTTTTTTACTTAAGTGGATGACGTTGTCCTTGTTGGTGGTGCGCCCAGAGCCAGAGAGTACATGTACTGGAAAGAGGGAGAGAGAGAAGGCTCTTGTGTGGGCGCACTCTTTAGAAAAAAAGGAAAATTCCTATGACATATGAAAAGAATTACTTAAAACATAGTTTTTAATGTTGACGTTTAAAACGAAATTACCCATATAATTGATCCATATGAAATAAGGATATGATGATTGAAGTTTAAAAATGTTCTGGTCTGTTTAATCACTATGTGTGATTGGAATGGTTGTAGACATTTGATCGTCTTACCTTCATTTCCCCTGACCAGTACAGAATATCTGTATTGATGGGACCGAGGAGTGGTCATAAAGGATTATTTGATAAGTACGTCCCAATAGGGCTACTTAAATTCAAGAATTAATGGTCACCTGCATTCAAAAGGACCTGACTTTCTGACGTAAGCCACAATAATTAGTCGTAAGCCTCAAATATGAAGAAATATCATAGAAGTAAGAAATAGTGGTGATACTGCTGTTGGCGTCGCAACTCACATAGAAAGGGAAATAATCCCTGCTCTACAACACCAGGTATTCGCAGGAAGTCTCCTCTCCCGGTACTAACCTGGCCCAACGCTGTTTGGCTTCCAAGATCGGACGAGATCGGGCATTGGCAGCGTGGTATGATAGTAGAGAATTTATATGATAGTACACCAATGAGAGTGCACCTATATAAGAAATAAGAGAAAGAAAAAAAGTGTGGAGACAGTTTGCAAAGCCAAGAAAGAGATGAATGAGTAAAGTGGAAATATGTGGATCTACTTTCTACGTTAGGCACGGCTCATCAAATCCCACAACTGTGGTACTGTGCTCCGTGGATCGCAGATGAGAGTCCACGGAAAAATAGTAAAGCATGAGCAAGAGGTGCAAAATCTATGAGTTTGGTTAAATTGTCTGACAAAAGGACAGTACAAAAAACCGGTAAGAAATTGGGTTAGGGATCAGATAGATAATACGTTAATTGTCTGTGTCACCAGAGAAATTAGCCATGAACAGTACACGCTGGGATTAGCACATAGGGAAAAAGAAAAAGAAAAAATTGCTTTCCAATATTTGAATCCATAGCTTGTTACTCAGACTGGGCAGGCAATGCAATCATGGTATTTAAGCATCAATTTGAGGAATCTCATGATAATCATAATACATCCTGAACTGAATGTGGAATTTCATTCAAGTTTGGAAAATCAAGTATATGAATCCCACAGACTAAGCCAGGGAAACAGTTGTATTGTCAGTAACAAAAGAAGCACTGAGGATCACAGTGAATAAAAAAAAATCCTATAGCAATATACTGGCCTCTGCTGGTGAGAACTCAGGCAAACAGTGTGAGATATCTAACAATTATGAGAAAATTATTATATATGTGTGTGTACAGCTGCTGTTAGGAAATAGAGCTTATAGCAGCAATCTGTATGTATACTACACAGGTCTACTAGGATATGTGGTGAAATACAACATATTATTAAACACACATATAGTGTTGCTGCCTGTGTATATTATACACAGGACAGCAGTGGGCATACGATCACCAGGGTTGAAAAGATCAGAATGGGCAGGTCAGGGCATCATCAGGTACCAGTGCAGGAGCCAAGAGTTCACTCCATATGCGGTCCCCCCTGTGGAAGACGCGTTTCGCCCTGGCGGGCTTGTTCACTTCCGGGTTTGGAGGGGTAAGTGGGGAACGGGGTTTTAAGGCAGCTCATATGTAAATACTGACCAATTATCTGAGGATTTGGGCGCGATGGGCTGGAGCTAACAGCTGCCGCTACGGAGCGCCGGTCAGCTGTGATTGTGACGGAGCGTGACGCGGATTAGGAGGCGGGAGTTGTGAGGTCTGAGGCGCCATGGTACTAGCTGGCTATTCACACACATATGGTGGGAATGGTCAGGTGGCCCTAAACAGCCGCGAGATCGCGGGCGCCATCTTGGTAGAGGGCAAAATATATAATAGAACAGAAAGGCCCTAGGCGCCATCTTGGTAGATGGCAGATGTATAATACAAGAAACAGGAGGAAGGGGACGCTAATAAAGAGATAAATAAGAAGCCAGGTTAGGGGAACAATGTAATAGGAAAGAGACCCAGGTAGAGAATATTGGTGAGGGACAATGGAGATGACATGGGATTTGCATTGATCAGGGAATTGATCAAATTAGCGTCTGACATTAACAGGATAGAAATCTAATTGGGTCAATAAAGGTGTGGGAAATATGGATGTATATGATAATTGTAATAAAACATAATGTGGTAAAAGTTAAACACCAGTGAATGTAAATTGAGCCTACAGTACTAAATATGGTCCCGGGATCATTGCCTGGATATGGGTGTGGGTAGGGGATAAGGTGGGGTAGAGGGAGGGATGGTTAGGGTATATGGGTGGCCGTGTTTGGTGTTATTGGGGGGGACAGTTTGAAGGTGACATAATGTAGGTGAGGGGTGGGAGGGGAAAGGAGACACTGGCACTCACTGGAGGGTAAGATGAGCGGGGTATGTACCGGAGGGGGAGGGGTGAAATGATTAAGAGAGGTGGGAAAGGAGAAAGAAAGGATGTGCGTTGGGATTAAGTGAGGAAGGTGCAAACTGGTAGGATGGACCAGTGAAAGGGTACCTGTGGGTGTTGTACTGATAGAGGGATATAAAGAATGTGGAAGAAGGTTGGACAAATGAAAAATGAGAATAGATAAAATTGGGAAAAGGGGAATGTGAGAGGCAGAAGTGTTATCAGGACCGTGTTACTCTATATGGGGCTGTATGGATCTAGGGAGTGGGGAGAGGGTGGGAGGATGGGCTGGACAGGGAAGTGGGGGTTTGTAGTGGGACGGAGGGGTGGGGTGGAAGGGGGGAAGGGAGGGGGGCGGGTGGAAAAATTAAGAGTTAGGGAACTGGAGCTGGTTGCAATTCTATAAGGATTGTTCAAAGGAAAACAGCATAATTGATGTTTTCATTCAGGCCGAAGGGCCTGAGGCTGTTGAGACGAAAAATCCATTCGCTCTCTTTCTTGTAGAGTTCCTTGGTAATGTCCCCATCTCGTATGCCCAAGTGGACACGATCTAGGCCAAAGGCTTTGAATTCCTTGATAGATCCCTTGTGGTGAAAGTGAAAATGCCTGGCAACAGAAGTGAGTTGTTTCATACGGGCAAGGTCTTTTACTGCATTACGGATGTTGCCCAGGTGTTCCAGGACTCTCTCTTTGAGTTTTCGTGTAGTCATGCCAACATATTTAAGATTACATCCGCAGGTTATGCAGTGAATTCTGAGGAACATCTCCAAGTCTTGATTGACTCTCTCTGTACTTCCATTGGTTTGAGGATGATATGCCGTTGAGAATTTTAACTGTACCCGTAGGGCAGCACAGAGAGCCGTCCAGAATCTAGCCACGAACTGGACTCCCCGGTCAGAAACAATTTCGGTCAGAAGACCGTGGGACTTGAAGATCTCTGCAATGAAAAGCTGAGCTAACTCGGGTGCGGTGGGAAGACCCTTAAGAGGTACGAAACGAGCCATCTTAGAGAAGCGGTCTATGATTACCCAAATAGTAGTAAATCCTTTACAAGAGGGTAAATCCTTGATGAAGTCCATAGAAAGGTGGGTCCATGGCATCTTAGGAATAGTTAGGGGTATTAGCTCTCCCGCTGGCCGAAGACGAGGGATCTTATGCTGTGCACACTTGGTGCAGGAGGCGATATAAGAGGAAACATCAGACTTCAGTGCAGGCCACCAATACGAGCGTTGGATAAGGTCGGTTGTCTTATGGACTCCAGCATGACCGGAAAACCGAGAGGTATGGGCCCAGGTCAGTAATTTCTTCCGAAGGTGAGGAGGTACTAACACTTTTCCCAATGGAGGCTGTAGTTTAGTGGAGGTGAAGTTCCCGAGACTCCAATACAGGCTGAGGAGAAGGAGAGTCGTTGGAATCCTCAGAGGAGTAGGATCGGGAGAGAGCATCTGCCTTCTGGTTTTGAGAACCAGGTCGAAAGGTTAGGGAGAAATTAAATCTTGAGAAGAACATTGCCCATCGGGCTAGACGAGGATTCAAACACTGAATATTCCTGAGAAAGATTAAATTCTTGTGATCAGTGAAAATAGTGATAGGAAACTTAGCCCCCTCCAAGAGATACCGCCACTCTTCCAATGCTAACTTAACAGCCAGTAGTTCTTGCTCACCTATCGTATAGTTCCTTTCTGCTGGTAAGAACTTCTTGGAAAAGAACCCGCAAGGATGAAGTTTGTTGTCATTCAGAGGTTGGGAGAGAACTGCTCCCACAGCATCAGCCGAAGCATCTACTTCTAAAACAAAGGCTTTATTGACATCGGGTTGCCTCAACACTGGAGCTGTAGTAAAAGCCTGTTTTAATCGTTGGAAAGCTTCGTCTGCAGATGTTGACCATTCTCTGGGATTAGCCTCCTTTCGAGTGAGAGCGGTGATAGGTGCCACTATAGAGGAGAATCCTTTGATAAATCTCCGGTAGAAATTTGCAAAACCCAAAAAGCTTTGGATTGCTTTAAGGGTGGTGGGTTTGGACCAATTTAGAACCACTTGTACCTTGGCTGGATCCATCTCTAATCCTGAGCCAGATATTATGTAGCCCAGGAAGGGCATGGAGGATTGTTCGAAAAGACATTTTTCCAATTTGCAGTACAAATGATGTTGGCGAAGCCTCCGCAGCACCTCTTGGACTTGAGAACGGTGATCTTTCAGGTTGGTCGAGAAAATTAGTATGTCATCTAAATAGACTACTACAGAACTATAGAGTAAATCGCTGAAAATTTAATTTACAAAATTTTGGAAAACTGCTGGTGCGTTGCTAAGCCCGAAGGGCATGACTAAATACTCGAAGTGCCCATCCCGAGTGTTTAACGCCGTTTTCCATTCGTCACCCGCTCTGATCCGGATCAGGTTGTATGCTCCCCTAAGGTCCAACTTGGTGAAGACAGAGGCACCCTTAACCCGGTCAAATAGCTCTGAGATCAAGGGCAACGGGTAACGATTTTTTATTGTTATGTCGTTCAGACCCCGGTAGTCGATGCAGGGACGAAGACCACCATCCTTTTTTTGGACGAAAAAGAACCCAGCACTGGCTGGAGAGGTAGAAGGCCGAATAAATCCTCTAGCTAGATTCTCCTTGATGTATTGCTACATGGAGTCGGTCTCAGGGGCCGATAGAGGATATATTCGCCCTCTAGGAGGAATCTTTCCCGGAATCAGGTCAATAGGGCAGTCCCAGGGTCTGTGGGGTAGTAAGACTTCTGCTGCCTGTTTGCTGAAGACATCAGAAAAGGAGGAATACTGTGACGGAATTTGTGGTATTATCTCCAGTTGGCTCTTATTCACATGTTTAACACTGGTAAGACAAGTTTGAGCACACGACTTTCCCCAGGCCAAAATTTGCGTATTCACCCAATCGATTCTTGGGTTGTGCTTCTGGAGCCAAAGAAGTCCCAAAACAATTTTGTGAGTAGCTATTGGAATGACTAAGAAATTAAGTAACTCTTTATGGAGAGCTCCTACACATAGCTGAAGGGGAAGAGTCTGGTGGGTAAGTACTCCACTGCAGATTCGACTTCCATCTACAGCGGAAAGGGCAATTGGTCGGGAAAGCTCAACTGTAGGAATCCGTAGTCGCTGTACCACATCTGCAGTGATAAAGTTTTCAGCAGCTCCCGAATCTAGGAGAGAGAAAAACCCGTTAGAACCCTGTGGCAGGCCCAAAGAAACCTCTAGGACAGGCTCAGAACGAGATGGAGACGATGTCACCACTCCTAACCTAATGTCTCCTCTTCTGGTTAGGAGCGCTAGTTTTCCGGACGCTGGGTGCAAGAGGCTACCAAATGTCCTGAACCTCCGCAGTATAGGCACAAGTTCTCCCTGCGCCTACTCTGACGCTCCTCTGGCGAGAGACGAGCCTGTCACGATCCGGGTATCTGGACGCCATTTCTTACCCATCAGATGCCTCCTAAGGCTGGCTCAGCGCTCCAGGACCGGATCCCATCTGTTATCCTAATGTTCACATTCCTGCATCCTCTCCTGTCTCTCTGAGACGCTGTCACAGTAACGCCTTATTACATCTGGCATGGCGTCTCCCGCGGCCTCCGCCGCCGTCCCTGAGCTTCTGCATGCAGAGTGTCAGAGTGGCGATTACGTCAGCCGCGGCCTCCGCTGTGTCCGCGTGGTTGGATGTGCACTTGTCAGCCTGACGTCTCCTGTCTCCAGTGGCCGGCGCCGCCATTACTGTTTTCATTACCACATGGATTACAAACCAAACTTCCCTCCAAGTGTCTGCATGGGCGCAGCCATCTTGGATTCTGTCAGCTGATCATTTCCTCCAATCTGTTGTCAGTATTGTTAATCTGCATAATTGCCAAGCCAATCCCTTCCTTGCTGCAGGTATAAATACACTGTGCCTGAGCAAGGAAGGCGTCAGTGCTTTGGTTGTCAAACCTAGTTCCTGTTTGTCTCTCTCCTATGATTGTCTTCCAGGTTCCAGCTCCTGTCTCAAGACTTCCACCATAGAGACCCGCACCAGCATTCCACCTGCGGTGTAGCCTGACTCTCCAATCCATTGTGGATTCATCTGTTTCCAGCTACAACATTACCTGCTTCCAGCTCAGCTTTCAGCAGAGTACAGCTTCCCTTAAAGGGCCGGTGTCCTTTCTACACTTTACCACTCTCCACCGGTATTATTATTTCTCCGCTCTCAAGTTCTACATTTCAGTTCATATTTCATCGCTCCCAAGTTCATCTATTATTTAACTGGTTCCAGCCAGTATCCACTCCGTGCTAACAACAGTCTGGTTCCAGCCAGTATCCACAGCAGCTGTTTTACCTTCAGCAACCCAGCTTTTCCTGGAACATCAGCTGGCACAATCCTGGGTTATCTCCATTGCTACAGTCGGGCCTGGTAAGGACTTTCCATCTAGAAGATCATAAGAACTATCTCACACTACCAGTGCCCTGTGGCTCCTGCCATCCTGTAGTACCCCGGAACTGTATTTATTATTTGCTGACTTTTACGTTTTCTTTTACTGCTGCTGTGTTGCGGAGTTGTCATAATAAACATCATTGACTTTTATCCAAGTTGTCGTGGTCACGCCTTCGGGCAGTTATTATTCATGTTACTTACATGTCCAGGGGTCTGATACAACCTCCCAGGTTCCGGTACATCTCAGCCCCTACAACTGAGGCTGCCTCCCGTCAGCTCAGGCCCTCAGTTGTGACAGTAAGCACTGACCTAATGAATCCAGCCGGAGACCAGGATCAAGCGGCCAGGCCGATGCAAGAACTGGCAGCCCGACTAGAACATCAGGAGGCTGCACAGGGCCACATCATCCGCTGTCTCCAGGATCTCTCTACTCGGCTGGATGGGATTCAGACAACTCTCCGTGGATCAGGCGCATCTGGTGCGTCAACCACAGTGACTCCAGTTATAACCCCACCCACCTTACCCATTTCTGCTCCACGTCTTCATCTTCCAACGCCAGCAAAATTTGACGGATCTCCAAGATTCTGCAGGGGATTTCTCAACCAGTGTGAGATTCAGTTTGAGCTACAACCTGGCAATTTTCCCAGTGACCGTACAAAAATTGCCTACATTATCTCTCTTCTCAGTGGCTCCGCCCTTGACTGGGCATCACCGTTATGGGAGAGGTCCGACACCCTGCTATCTTCTTACACTGCATTCGTGTCAACATTCAGGCGCATCTTCGACGAGCCAGGCCGGGTAACCTCAGCTTCATCCGAGATTCTCCGTTTACGCCAGGGGTCACGTACTGTAGGACAATATCTGATACAGTTCCAGATCCTGGCATCCGAACTGGCATGGAACGACGAGGCCCTGTATGCTGCATTCTGGCATGGCTTATCTGAGCTTATTAAAGATGAGTTAGCTACCAGAGACTTACCTTCTAAGTTAGATGAGCTAATCTCACTCTGCACGAAAGTTGATTTACGTTTCAGAGAGAGAGCAACTGAGCGTGGAAGATCATCTGCTCCAAAATCTTCTGCTCCTCCTCCTCATCAACTGTCACCATCTAAAGATGAGCCCATGCAAATTGGCCGTTCCCGTTTAACTCCTGCTGAGCGCCGAAGACGCCTCTCTGAGTCTCTTTGTCTTTACTGTGCAGCTCCGTCTCACACCATGAATGCCTGTCCCGAACGTCCGGGAAAACTCCAAACCCTAGCTCGCCCAGGAGAGGGCCGGCTAGGAGTAATGATCTCCTCTCCATCTCCTCATGATTGTAATCTCCCAGTCTCGCTTCAAGTTGCTCAACGTTATCGGAACGTCATTGCCCTCCTTGATTCCGGAGCAGCTGGGAACTTTATTACTGAAGCCTATGTTAAACGGTGGTCCCTACCCACCGAGAGACTTCCTTCCTCCTTTTCCTTAACTGCCGTGGATGGCAGTAACATTTTTGATACTGTTATTGCTCTAAGGACTCTACCAGTTCGTCTGAGAGTGGGAGTTCTTCATTCCGAACTTATTTCACTTTTAGTGATTCCAAGAGCCACACATCCTGTGGTCCTGGGCCTTCCATGGCTCCGTCTTCACAATCCTACAATTGATTGGACGACTACGCAAATCCTGGCATGGGGTTCCTCCTGTGCAGAGACATGTTTGTTTAAAGTATTGCCTGTCTGTTCTTCCTCCCCCAGGTCGTCTGATGTTCCACCTCCTCCATATCAAGATTTCACGGATGTGTTCAGTAAAGCTTCTGCTGATATCCTTCCTCCTCATAGAGAATGGGACTGCCCGATTGATCTCGTTCCAGGGAAGGTTCCACCTCGAGGCCGAACTTATCCGTTGTCTCTGCCTGAGACGCATTCTATGGAGGAATACATTAAAGAGAACCTAGCAAAGGGGTTCATTCGACCTTCTTCTTCCCCAGCCGGCGCAGGCTTCTTTTTTGTAAAAAAGAAAGATGGTGGTCTGCGGCCGTGCATCGACTACAGAGGTTTGAACGACATTACCATCAAGAACCGTTATCCTTTACCCCTGATTACTGAGCTCTTTGACAGAGTTAGCGGAGCTACCATCTTTACAAAGCTGGACTTGCGAGGTGCATACAATCTCATCCGGATCCGTGAGGGTGACGAGTGGAAGACCGCCTTTAACACCCGTGACGGACATTATGAGTACCTCGTCATGCCCTTCGGATTGAGCAATGCTCCAGCTGTCTTCCAGCATTTTGTCAATGAGATCTTCAGAGACATTCTATACCGTCATGTCGTGGTCTATCTAGACGATATCCTCATTTTTGCCAACGATTTAGAGGAACATCGTTTTTGGGTTAAAGAGGTTCTGTCCCGTCTACGTGTCAATCATCTCTATTGCAAATTAGAAAAATGCGTCTTGGAAGTCAAATCCATTCCGTTTCTAGGGTACATTGTGTCCGGTTCCGGACTAGAGATGGATCCTGAGAAACTACAAGCAATTCAGAATTGGCCGGTACCCTTAACCCTCAAAGGGGTCCAGAGGTTCTTAGGGTTCTCCAATTATTACCGAAAGTTTATACGAGACTTTTCCACCATTGTGGCGCCTATTACTGCTTTCACTAAGAAGGGTGCTAACCCGTCCAAGTGGTCTGAAGAAGCCATGCAAGCTTTTCATCTTTTAAAACAGAGGTTCATCTCTGCGCCTGTCCTGAAACAGCCTGACATCGACTCTCCTTTCATCCTAGAGGTGGATGCCTCCTCCGTTGGAGTAGGAGCGGTGTTATCTCAGAGGGCTAAAGATGGCCATTTACATCCTTGCAGTTTCTTCTCCCGGAAGTTCTCCCCAGCTGAGCGCAACTATGCCATTGGCGACCAGGAGTTGCTAGCCATCAAGCTCGCTCTAGAAGAGTGGAGGTATCTGTTGGAGGGAGCTTCTCATTTAATCACCATACTTACAGACCACAAGAACCTTTTATACCTGAAGGGCGCACAATGTCTCAACCCTCGTCAGGCCAGATGGGCACTTTTCTTTTCCAGGTTCGACTTTAAACTCCAGTTCTGTCCGGGCTCTCAGAATCGCAAGGCCGATGCCCTTTCCCGCTCATGGGAGCAAGAAAATGAGTCAGAGTCTTCAGACAAGCATCCTATTATAAATCCGTTGGCATTCTCCACGGTAGGGATGGACTCTACGCCCCCATCAGGGAAAAGTTTTGTGAAGCCGATGCTAAGGAAGAAGCTCATGCATTGGGCCCATGCTTCCCGTTTTGCCGGACATACAGGTATCCAAGAAACCCTGGAGTTTATCTCTAGGTCCTATTGGTGGCCAACTCTGAAAAAAGACGTCTTGGAGTTTATTGCATCTTGCCCAAAGTGTGCCCAACATAAAGTATCCCGCCAGTCGCCTGCGGGGCAACTGGTTCCACTATCCGTTCCCCGTCGACCATGGACCCACTTGTCGATGGATTTCATTACAGACTTACACATGTGCAACAAGTTCAATACCATCTGGGTGGTAGTTGACCGGTTCACCAAGATGGCACACTTCATTCCTCTCACCGGTCTTCCGTCAGCTTCCAAGTTGGCTCAAGTATTCATACAAGAGATCTTCCGACTCCACGGTCTTCCTGAAGAAATTATCTCAGATCGAGGAGTTCAATTCACAGCCAAATTCTGGCGAAGTTTATGTCAAGTCCTCCAAGTCAAGCTAAAGTTTTCCACGGCTTACCATCCTCAGACCAATGGTCAAACCGAGAGGGTGAATCAGGACTTGGAGGCCTTCCTCCGCATCTATGTGTCCTCCTCTCAAGATGACTGGGTTCAATTACTTCCCTGGGCCGAGTTCTGTCATAACAACCAGTATCATTCTTCATCTTCTTCAACACCATTCTTCACCAACTTTGGATTCCACCCTAAAGTCCCTGAGTTCCAACCGCTTCCAGCAACTTCTGTTCCCGCAGTGGATATCACCTTGCATCAGTTTGCCAATATCTGGAAGAGCGTACGATCAGCTCTGCTCAAGGCATCGTTCAGGTACAAGAAGTTTGCGGATAAGAAGCGTCGAGCAGTTCCTGCTCTCAAGGTGGGTGATCGGGTATGGTTATCCACGAAGAATTTGAGGTTAAGAGTTCCCAGTATGAAGTTTGCACCTCGCTATATCGGTCCTTTCAAGATTGAACAAGTCATCAATCCTGTTGCTTACAGACTCCAGTTGCCTCCCTTCTTAAAAATACCCAGGACATTCCATGTTTCCCTGTTGAAACCGCTGATCTTGAATCGGTTTCATTCCTCACTTCCTCCAACTCCGAAAGTCCAAACTCAACGAGGCGTTGAGTATGAAGTGGCCAAGATCCTGGACTCACGTCACCGTTACGGTCAACTACAGTATCTTATTGACTGGAAGGGTTACGGCCCTGAGGAACGTTCATGGACCAATGCTTCTGATGTCCATGCTCCTGCCTTGGTCCGGAGATTCCATTCCAAGTTTCCTCAAAAGCCAAAGAAGTGTCCTGGGGCCACTCCTAAAGGGGGGGTGCTGTCACGATCCGGGTATCTGGACGCCATTTCTTACCCATCAGATGCCTCCTAAGGCTGGCTCAGCGCTCCAGGACCGGATCCCATCTGTTATCCTAATGTTCACATTCCTGCATCCTCTCCTGTCTCTCTGAGACGCTGTCACAGTAACGCCTTATTACATCTGGCATGGCGTCTCCCGCGGCCTCCGCCGCCGTCCCTGAGCTTCTGCATGCAGAGTGTCAGAGTGGCGATTACGTCAGCCGCAGCCTCCGCTGTGTCCGCGTGGTTGGATGTGCACTTGTCAGCCTGACGTCTCCTGTCTCCAGTGGCCGGCGCCGCCATTACTGTTTTCATTACCACATGGATTACAAACCAAACTTCCCTCCAAGTGTCTGCATGGGCGCAGCCATCTTGGATTCTGTCAGCTGATCATTTCCTCCAATCTGTTGTCAGTATTGTTAATCTGCATAATTGCCAAGCCAATCCCTTCCTTGCTGCAGGTATAAATACACTGTGCCTGAGCAAGGAAGGCGTCAGTGCTTTGGTTGTCAAACCTAGTTCCTGTTTGTCTCTCTCCTATGATTGTCTTCCAGGTTCCAGCTCCTGTCTCAAGACTTCCACCATAGAGACCCGCACCAGCATTCCACCTGCGGTGTAGCCTGACTCTCCAATCCATTGTGGATTCATCTGTTTCCAGCTACAACATTACCTGCTTCCAGCTCAGCTTTCAGCAGAGTACAGCTTCCCTTAAAGGGCCGGTGTCCTTTCTACACTTTACCACTCTCCACCGGTATTATTATTTCTCCGCTCTCAAGTTCTACATTTCAGTTCATATTTCATCGCTCCCAAGTTCATCTATTATTTAACTGGTTCCAGCCAGTATCCACTCCGTGCTAACAACAGTCTGGTTCCAGCCAGTATCCACAGCAGCTGTTTTACCTTCAGCAACCCAGCTTTTCCTGGAACATCAGCTGGCACAATCCTGGGTTATCTCCATTGCTACAGTCGGGCCTGGTAAGGACTTTCCATCTAGAAGATCATAAGAACTATCTCACACTACCAGTGCCCTGTGGCTCCTGCCATCCTGTAGTACCCAGGAACTGTATTTATTATTTGCTGACTTTTACGTTTTCTTTTACTGCTGCTGTGTTGCGGAGTTGTCATAATAAACATCATTGACTTTTATCCAAGTTGTCGTGGTCACTCCTTCGGGCAGTTATTATTCATGTTACTTACATGTCCAGGGGTCTGATACAACCTCCCAGGTTCCGGTACATCTCAGCCCCTACAACTGAGGCTGCCTCCCGTCAGCTCAGGCCCTCAGTTGTGACAGAGCCCTATTGATCTGTATAGACTCATCCTGGGACGCTTCAGCTGACACACTCGAGGAAACAGGCGGAGGAGGACGGAACCTTGGGCGCTCCCCACGATTCTTCTCTAACTGGCGCTCTCTAAAATGAAGGTCAATCTTGGTACAAAGGGAAATCAAGTCGTCTAATTTGGGCGGAAGGTCCCGGGTAGCCAACTCGTCCTTGATTTTGTCAGACAGACCTTTCCAGAAGGCCATTACTAGTGCCTCCTCATTCCACCGTAATTCTGAAGCATAGGTCTGGAATTGTACTACATACTGTCCCACAGACCGGTCTCCCTGCCGGAGGCGCATTATCTCAATTGATGCCGACGTGGTTCTTCCGGGCTCATCGAAAATTTTTCGGAAGGTAGCGATGAATTCATCATATTTGTCAAGTAGAGAATCAGCTCTCTCCCACAGGGGTGACACCCAATCCAGGGCTGGACCGGCCAGGAGGGAGACGATAGATGCTACCTTTGCCTTCTGTGATGGGAAGTTAAAGGGCTGTAAAGAGAAATTAATCTCACACTGGTTAAAGAACCCGCGGCACATCTTCGGGTTCCCGTCGAATTTGGTGGGCGTCGGTAGTCGCAGGGATGAAGGGGAAGCTACCATAGGAACTGGGGCGGTCGGCACTTGCTGAGTCTCCAGGCATCGACCAGTGGCGACATGAGCAATGTCGGCTTGCATGGAATCCTGGCGGGTAGCCATCCCTTGAATAAATTGCGCTAATTGGCACTGGGATTCCTCTAGACTCTCCAGACGAGCTGCTATGCCCTGCAGAAGATCCGTACCGGAACCATGAGCACCCTCCGGATCCATAGGGCCAGTGCAAACTGTCACGGGGACTGGGTTTTGTGAATCCGGAATTGTGGCGTGCGGTTTGGTATCGGTGACTTTAGGCAGGATTAGCCGAGCAGGTTGAATGAAAGTTTTTTCATAGAGCTTTAAAGGAGGTTCCACAGGTGCCCTAGCTGTTTACTTGTAAGAGCGGTTGCGTCGGCAGGACCTGTACATCTGTGAACGAACGTCTGGCGGAAACCCGGATAGGAAGACTGTAGACTGGGGTAACTGAGACTCGCTGAGAGGGATGGTGACTCGGAGAGGTCAGCATACGAGGAGAAATAACCGGGTGTAGATCCAGCAATCCAGGTGAGAACTCAGGGAACAGGATGCTTTAGAAGCAATGCTGTGGAGCACAGGGAACTAGCACACACAAGGCTGAGAGACGTTGCACTGGCATTTTGCTTACCCAGAAATTCCTAGATTTATACCTGCAGACTGTTTCCCATTGGTTTTGCAAACCTTGCAGGTGACTGAGTGTTTTAGATTAGCTGACCCTTCCAAGGCGGCGACGCCCATCCCGGACCTCTGCAGCTGGAAGCTGCACAAATGTTTGCTGCTGCCTCTGAGCCCTCTCCTCCCAGACATGCCTGCAAGTTGTGCCCCTCGCCAGCAGCCCACACCCCCACCGGAGGGACCGCGCCAGAGCATCCGGACAGGTAAGTATCGCTGGTCCCGGAACCCGATCCGCCGGACCGTGACACAAAGGTTATTATTCCAACCTGTTTGTAGTGCCGAAGCCGGACGGTTCGGTAAGGCCCATTTTAAACCTCAAGTCTCTGAACCCGTATTTACGGGTGTTCAAGTTCAAGGTGGAGTCTCTGAGAGCGGTGATCTCAGGTCTGGAGGAATGGGAATTCCTGGTGTCTTTGGACATCAAGGATGCGTACCTTCATGTTCCGATCTGGCCGCCTCATCAGGCTTTAAGGTTTACATTACAGAACTGTCACTACCAGTTCCAGGCCCTGCCATTTGGCCTCTCCACAGCACCAAGGGAGTTCACCAAGGTAATGGCAGAGATGATGTTTCTCCTCCGCATGCAAAGAGTAAACATAATACTGTACCTGGACCTGGACGACCTGCTGATCAAGGCGCCATCAAGAGAGAAACTGTTGCACAGCATCACCCTATCAACTTGATTGCTCCAGGATCACAATTGGATTCTGAACCTGACAAAATCTCACCTGGAACCAACACGGAGACTTCCATTTTTGGGAATGATTCTGGATACAGAGGCACAGAGGGTATTCCTGTCAATGGAAAAGGCATTGGTGATCCAGTCAATGGTGCGGGACATCCTAAGACCATCTCGGATATCAGTGCATCTTTGCATTCGCCTCCTAGGAAAGATGGTAGCCTCTTACAAGGCTCTACAGTACGGAAGGTTTCACGCAAGACCCTTCCAGCTGGATCTGTTGGACAAGTGGTCTGGATCGCATCTTCACATGCACCAGAGGATACGTCTGTCGCCAAAGGCCAGGATCTCCCTTTTGTGGTGGCTTCAGACGTCTCACCTGACCAAGCCTCAGAGGTTGGGGAGCAGTCACCCAAGGGGAGCAGTTCCAAGGAAAGTGGTCATGTCAAGAAGCCATCCTTCCGATCAACATTCTGGAAGTAAGGGCAATATACAACGCCCTTCTCCTAGCGTCCCATCTTCTTCGAGATAGAGCCGTTCAAGTCCGGTCGGACAACGTGACAGTGGTGTCTTACATAAACCGACAGGGCGGAACAAAGAGCAGAGCAGCCATGTCAGAGGTAACAAGAATCCTCCTCTGGTGGCGTTGTCGGCAATCTTCATTCCGGGAGTGGACAGCTGGGAAGCAGACTTCCTCAGCAGACACAACCTCCATCCAGGAGAGTGGGGACTTCACCCGCAGGTGTTCGAGTCCTTGACACATCGATGGGGGGGTTCCTCAAATCGACATGATGGCCTCTAATCTCTACAAGAAGCTCAAGAGGTATTGTTCCAGGTCGAGAGACCCACAAGCAGTGGGGGTGGACGCTCTGGTGACTCCATCGGTCTACCAGATGGTGTACGTGTTTCCGCCTCTTCCGTTGATCCCAAGGGTTCTCAAAAGAATAAAAAGGTAAAAAGTGCAAGCAATTCTCATTGCTCCAGACTGGCCAAGAAGGGCCTGGTATGCGGATCTACTGGAGTTGCTCCTGGAGGACCCGTGGCCTTTTCCTCTTCGTGAGGATCTTCTACAGCAAGGGCCGTTCGTCTATCAAGACTTACCGTGGCTACATTTGACAGCATGGAGGTTGAGCGTCAGATTCTAGCCCAGAAAGGGATTCCAGATAGGGTTATTCCTACTTTGATCCAAAAAGGGGGTAACGTCTAAGCATTACCTCCGTATTTGTAAGAAGTACGTCTCTTGGTGTGAGACCAGGAAAATTCCTGCGGCAGAATTTAAGCTGGGGCATTTTCTTCTTTTTCTGCAGGCTGCAGTGGATGTGGGCCTGCGTTTGGACTCCTTAAAAATCCAGATTTCGGCATTCTCCATTTTCTTCCAGAAACAATTGGCGTCTCTTCCGGAGGTTTAGACCTTTTTGAAAGGTGTTCTACACATTCAACCGCCCTTTGTGCCTCCTACGGCACCTTGGGATCTCAATGTTGTGTTGCAGCCCTTACAGGCAGTGGACGTTGTTTCTTTTTTTTTTTAAATTCAATACATTTTTATTGGGTATTACATTGAGTTTTCATTTAAACATTGCCAATGGCAATACATAACAATCGTAACAATTACAAACTAAAATAATAAAACAATTAGAAAGCAACAAAATCAATTTAGTAATATGCTTACGTTTGTGTATAGAGGGCATATCGGGGCATGCGAACACGTATCCCAATCAAAGTTATATAACAACAGAGCAGTGATGACCCAGTGTTCCTATAAGTTTTACACATGTCGTATTCCACTTTGCCACGGTATTATCACACATTGGTACCCGGCCGGCCGCGGGCCATACATTCCAACGAACTCCCACAGAAGGCAACCCTAACTGCTAATTAAATAATTCTAGGGCTCAGCAGCACTCAACCGTGAACTAAAATAGCGAGAACTCATCCACCTTCCCCATATAGCAACAAATTTTTTTTCCGCATTCCTGGTTAGATATACAAATTTTTCATGCGTAACAGAGGTGTTAACCAGAGAGACCCAGGATTGTGGGGTTGGGGCTTCATTAGCCAACCACAGTCTGGCTATGCAGACCTTGGCCAAAGCACAGAGGTTCACAATATAGCGTCGACTGAGCGGATCCAGAACCTCCTCATCCATAGCCGCTAATATACAGGAGATAGGTGTAAGTACTGAAGAGGGGATACCTGTATCAACTATAGCACGCATAACCTCCTCCCAAAAAAACGTCACCAAGGGACATAGCCAGATCATATGCCAAAAGTCTGCTCCCAGACTACCACATTTGGGACATTTTGAGCTATGGGATCCCCCTATACGTGACAGCCTCACTGGGGTCATATATACCCTATGTAGCACGTACAACTGAATTTGCTGATATCGGACAGATGAAGTTGAAAGCCGGCACGATCCCAGAGCACCCTCCCATATGTCATCCGATAATGGACCCAGATCCGACTCCCACTTAGTCCTAAGGGAGATAAGGTGGTCTATATGGTGCATTTGAAGTAAACGGCCATATATTTTGGAAACTAAATGTCCGGGTCCCACCGTCTGCAACAGTAATTTGACCGGGGAATCAGTAAACGCCCGAGGGCCATCAGGGAATTGGGCAGACATAGCATGTCGCAATTGAAGGAAGCGAAAAAAATATGCAGAGGGGACATTAAATTCATGTTGAAGCTGCTGAAAGGATCTAAAAAACCTGTCAGTATATAAGTGTCCCAGTGAGACTACTCCCCATGGTTCCCATACCCCCCTGATTTGAAGCTGACACAGCTCGGGCAATCCATATTTATTGTCCAGTGGAGTGTCAGGGTCAATACCCTGGCCTTGCAGTATTAAGTGCACCAACTTCCAAATAGTAATATATTGTTTTATGAGTGGCAGTGCCGACATTTTGACGCTTCCACAGAGAAGCAATCTCAATGGGGAACCACCTGGGTGTTCCTGCATTACCAACTGCGAATGCAGACTCGATATGTCAGAATCATTAACCCATTCCCAAAGATGTGCTAATTGTGCTGCAAAGTAATAAAAACGAAAGTTGGGAAGAGCCAATCCCCCTGAAGTTTTTAACCTGGTCAAAGTATTAAGCTTCAACCGTGCCCGTTTACTAGCCCAGACCAAGGAAGATAATAAACCATCAATTCGTTTGAAAGTCCTCTGAGGGATATATACAGGGGATTGTTGTAGAATGTATAGGAGTTTGGGCTGAAAGACCATTTTCACCATGTTAACCCTCCCTGTGACTGTCAGGGGCAATTTCCCCCAGACCTTCACTTTATTGCGAAGATAAGCTATTTGCGGTGCGACATTGAGGGAGGTAAATTTATGAGGGTCATTAGATACCCAAATGCCTAGATACTTAAAGGAGTTCACCCATCTTAACGGGAGAGCAAGCAATGGGGAGGTAGGAACCTCGCCCTGAAGCGGGATAATGGAGGATTTCTCCCAATTTATCAGGAGCCCAGAGTAACACCCGAATGTATTAATAATTTCTAAAATCCTAGGCATAGACTCAGCATAGCGATCCACAAATAGCAGAATATCATCGGCATATAGAGCTATCTTCTCCTCCCTGGTGCCCACTTTAAAACCAAAAATCTCAGGGTTCGCCCGCAGTAGGCATGCAAGGGGTTCAATGGCCATAGCAAACAGGGTAGGGGACAGTGGGCACCCCTAACGCGTACCTCTAGACAAAGGGAAGGAGTGTGATACAAAACCATTTACCGCCACTCTGGCCATGGGAGATGAATACATCAACCGAACAAATTTAATAAAGTTAGGGCCTATACCAAACTTTCGCATGATGCTCCATAGGTATTCCCACTCCACAGAATCAAAGGCCTTAGCGGCGTCCAATGATACAACTATGGATGAGGATGCCTCACGGGGGATCTGTAGCTGGGTAAATAAACGTCTGAGATTAATGGATGTTGATTTGTTGGGCATAAACCCCGTCTGGTCGGGGTGTATAATGTGCGTGATGACCTGATTTAGTCTACATGCCAGGATTTTGGCCAGAATTTTAATGTCTGTCGGCAGAAGGGAAATAGGTCGATAGGAATCAACCTTCCTATGATCCTTGTCCGGCTTCGGAAGGACAATAATCAATGCCTCCGCCATAGATAATGGGAGAGATTCCTGTGTAAATATTTGGTTATATAACTCAAGTAATAGGAGGACAAAAAAATCTAAATGATGTTTATAAAGCTCAGACGGTATGCCGTCTAGTCCCGAAGCCTTCCCATTGGGAGCAGCATTGATAGCAGCCACAATCTCCTCTGGCGAAATAGGTGCCTCGAGGAAGTCATGTGCCTCACAAGTCAGCAAGGGGATCTGTATAGTCTGTAAATATTCATCTATTTGCATCGGGGTACAATCTAATTTAGAGCTGTATAATCGCCTATAATAGGACACAAATTCCGATGCTATCTGTGGAGTCTGCAATATAGTGGTACCATCTGAGGCCTCAATTTCAACCACGGTGTTAGAAGATCTCTCACCCCAAGCCAGAGCGGCTAAGTACGACCCCGGTCTATCTCCAGAAGCATAAAAGGCATGAGAGGAGAAGAGGAGTCTATGCTGAGTCTTTTCCATGAGATATTCCCTCCACTCCCCTTGGGCTGACAACCATGCAGTCTTGGAACTATCCAAACAATCCTGTAAATATTGTGCTTCTGCAGCAACACTTAGGGTCTCCAGTTCGGACTCCCGGTGCCTAAAAAAGGATTTTAAATTAGCCACTCGTTTAATTAAGGTTCCCCGCAAAAAGGCCTTAAACGCATCCCATAAATTAGAGATAGATTGCCCAGCCTTGTTTAACTCAAAAAATTCCCGCCATGCAGCCACCAAATCGGAGCCATCTCCCATATGTACAAGCCAAAACGGATTAAACTTCCACACAGCCTGGCCTCTAGAGCAACTAAACTCCAAGACCAGCGTTAAAGGAGAATGATCCGATATACCTCTAGTCTCATATCTGCTATCCCGAACCTTAGGAATCAAATCGCTCGATAGAAGGGCCAGGTCAATCCTAGAGAACGAGGAGTGGGAGTGTGAAAAACATGAATATTGTTTAACTGATGGATGTCTCAGTCTCCAGGGATCGACCAAGCCCAGCCCCGAGGCAACTTCAGCAAAGCTGTTCCTGCCGGAATGTGGACCAGAGGGAGTAGCAGAGAATCTATCCATCGCTATATCTAACACATTATTGAAATCCCCCAGACATACCACAGGTGTTCCCGGGGACAAGGCCATAAATCCTGCAGCTTTTTTCAGGACTTCGGAGGAGTATGGGGGAGGCACATATACGGCTAATAAAAGCAGAGGGTTGCAATGAATTCTACACTTTAAAAACACATATCTCCCCCATGGGTCTGATTGTACTAAGTCCAGCACAAAGGGAACAGTCCTTTTTACAAGGATAGAGACCCCCCCGAGAGGCAGAAGTGTGTGTAGAGTGGAATGCCCAACCTACCCAAGGTCTCTTAATGGCAAGGGTCTTACTGCCCACCAGGTGAGTTTCCATAAGACATACCACGTCAGCGGTGTACTGTTTGATTTGTCGAAGTACAAGAGATCGTTTAATCTTGTCGTTAAGTCCCCGCACATTCCATGACAGCACCCTAAGTCCAGCCATGAGGAGTCGCTACAATGAGAATAGGGGCCATAGCCCGCTGCCAGCCAGATCCACCCTCGCGGTGCAGAATTACCAGGCACCACCGCTCAGTGAATAGATTCGTAAGCCACTCGTACACAAACTCCATACATCTATACAAAAAATAACCAAAGCCTTCAACTTCCCCTCTCCCCCCGCCCTGTACACTACTCCCAACCTGCAGCATACCTGGATCCCTAAACAGAACACTGACTCAAACCCAAAGCACACAACGAGCTATATTCTTGGTGGAGCCAAGAATCTAATGGCCCTGAGAAAAGAGAAAACCAAACACAAACAAAAACCCTCTCAGCCATTAAACAAAATCACCCCTAAAAGACAGAAAAAAAGGGGCGAAACATATAAAGTCTCCCCCCGGGACTTAAAAACAGAAAACTATCGGATATTTGTGGACCATAGATACATCCCCCCTCCCAGCCCCCCCAACCCAGCAGTAGACATATAATTGGCCTATATGAGACGAAAAATCAGGCAAAATATTATCCCCCTCCCTCCACCCCCACATCCCCAAAGAGCAACACATAGATAATTAAACATTGCCTCATCCCGCAGCCCCCCAGCAAATATACACCGAAGCATATCCTGCACAGATAATCACATGCAACTAGAGTCACAGGAATAAATCAGGGATCATCAAGAGCCCGTCTCGCCGGGAAGCGTCTATCCAGCCATATCGATGCCTCTCGAGGAGTCGCAAAAAATTTTGTTTCACCATCCGCCACCACTCGCAGTCTCAATGGAAAGAGCATAGCGTATGGCAAGTCGAGTTCACGGAGTCTTCTCTTAACAGGCAGAAATTGGGCCCTGTCTTTCTGCACCTCCACCGCGAAATCCGGGAAGACCGATATTGGCGACCCGTTCCATTTTAAAGGGCCTTTCGTGCGGGCAAGTTTCAGAATAGTGTCCCGGTCACGGAAGTGGAGGAACTTGGCGATGAAGGTACGGGGCGGAGCCCCCGGAGGTAATGGGCGCATCGGGACTCTATGAGCTCGTTCTATTGTGAAATGAGGCGAGAATTCTTCGGACCCGAATGCATTCCGAAGCCATTTTTCTAGAAATTCTTCTGGTAATGAGCCTTCCTCTTTCTCGGGCAGGCCAATGAAGCGGACATTATTGCGCCGTAAGCGTCCCTCCATATCTGTCAGTTTTTTGCGCACATCAGTCATCTGAGACTCCAAAGCATCAGTACGCCGTCCCAATGGGGTGACAGTATCCTCGACATTGGAGATACGGGTTTCGGCCTCACCCACCCTCTCCCTCACCCGCTGAAGGTCCTGATGGATGATGGAGAGGTCAGGCTGCACCTGCCCAATTTTATCAGCCAAGCGGGCCTCGCTAGCAGTCACGGCATCTAACACTCTCTGTAATGCAGCATCGGGCGGTTCAGACGAAGCCGTGCTGTGTGTAGGAGATGGGGGCGACGTCTCAGATTGTGTAGTCTCCCTCCTCTGCTGTTGAGGACCGGGATTGCGGACAAATTTCTCCATTGCGCCCGCCGCCGCACTCTGTTGGCGGCCTTTCACCATTTTGGATAACACAATGCCGCCGCTCTCAACCAGTTATATATCAAAGCAATGCAGGCAAAGAGAGGAGGCGCAGGCACCAGCACACTGTGAGAGGGCCAGGAGGTGCGGGAAGAATATATATATATATATATAGAAGGACCAGTGTTCTTAGTTGTGTCGCTAGATGTCGGCACAGCGGGTTTGGAGATTGCTGCGGGTCGAAACAGGATAAGGCAACTTCCCTTTGAACGGTCGCTATCCCTTTAAGGCACAGTGAGGCAGGTCCCTTAATAATCCTGGGCTTGGTAGGGGAGCTCAGGTCCTGTAGCAATATTTATACTGGCAGGGCATCCACTTTACTGCATCCAGGATAGGAGAGGGGGGAGAGAGGGTGACAATCCCAGCACAAGTTCCCAGCAGGGGCACCCCCCGCAGCAGGAGACAAATCCCCGTACCTCGTGGCGTGTGCAGCGTCCGTATATGCAGCAGCAGGGGCCCAGGGAGCGGTCCGCGGGTCAGCGCGGTCAGGCACCACAGGGCGGGCAAAGTATCACTCAGAGGCCGCCCCAGGAGTCCGCACCGCTGGACGGAGCGGTGTGCTGTATGTCCTCACTCCACGTAGCCGTCTGCAGCGGCCGCGTCAGCGGCGGTCGGAGGTGACGGAGCCGAACTTCCGGGTGGATGGGGAGCGCGGGCCCGCGGCGTCCCCAGCAGCTTCAGGCCTCGTCCGGCCACACTCAGGACGGCTCGCAAACGGTCGGGGAGAGCAGCAGCAGACGGTCCAGGGCACTCCAGGGGGGGCACCAGTCCTTCACCCGGCCCCAGGTCGCAGGTCAGTCCCAGGGGGATCCACAGGATGGTTTTCCAGGATGTATTGGCTGGAGAGCTGCACGATGTGTGTGCTACTCCATGCCCGTCCTGGCCACGTGGACGTTGTTTCTTACATGGAAGACAGTTACACTGTTGGCCCTGGCTTCGGCCAGGCGAGTGTCGGAACTGGGGGCATTGTCTCACAAGAGCCCCTACTTGATTTTTAATGAGGATTGTGCTGAACTCAGAACTCGTCAGCAGTTTCTTTTGAAGGTGGTGTCTGCTTTTCATATCAACCAACCTATTGCGGTCCGGTGCTTACTGACACCTCTGCTTCTTCAAAGTCCTTGGATGTTGTGAGGGCTTTGAAAATGTATGTACAACGGATGGCTTGTCACAGAAAATCTGACTCGCTGTTTGTGTTCTATGATCCCAATAAAATTGGGTGTCCTGCTTCAAAGCAGTCTATTTCTCGCTGGATCAGGCTTACTATCCAGCAAGCCTATTCTACGGCAGGTTTACCAGTTCAAAATTCAGTACAGGCCCACTCTACTAGGTTGGTGGTTTCTTCCTGGGAGGCTGCCCTGGATGTCTCTGCTTTATAGCTCTGTCGAGCAGCTATTTGGTCTGGTTCGAACACGTTTGCTAAGTTCTAAAAGTTCGATACTTTGGCCGCTGAGGACCTTCAGTTTGGTAAATCTGTTCTACAGGAACCTCAGCACTCTCCCACCCGGTTTGGGAGCTTTGGTACATCCCCATGGTACTAATGTGGACCCCAATATCCTCTAGGACAGGGGTGGACAACCAGTCACAGACAAAGAGCCAAGAAATCTTGTTAGGCACATCAAAGAGCCGACTTCAAGCCGAAGGCGCACTTGCAAAAATGGGGTGTGACCTTGTGCCTGCTAGGCCACGCCCCTGGTCTAAAATACATTGAAAAAGCCAGATCCAACATAAAATACAATGAAAAAGCCACTTCTACATCAAATAATTGAAAAAGCCAGATCCGCATAAAATATATTGAAAAGCCAGATTCACATAATACACTTCAGTCCCCCATGTGTCACTCCAGCCAGCACCAGCCTGTGTCACTCCAGCCAGCACCCGCCTGTGTCACTCCAGCCAGCACCCGCCTGTGTCACTCCAGCCAGCACCCGCCTGTGTATTTGGCTCCCTTAGTTCTCAGTCTACATAATACTGCTGCATGTCTGGCTGGCTGGAGTGCAGCGGTTTACAGAACTCTTGTGGTCACGTGACTTTGAGTGTTGGGAGCCACATTTGAATAAAGAAAGAGCCGCATGTGGCTCAAGAGCCACGCGTTGGCCACCACTGCTCTAGGACGTAAGAGAAAATAGGATTTTAATTACCTACCGGTAAATCCTTTTCTTGTAGTCCGTAGAGGATACTATACACCCGCCCGGTGCTTCGTTTTTCTGCACTGTTATTTGGTTAAGTATTGTTGTTGGTTCAGCCATTGCTGTTCCGACTAAAGTTTGGTTAGCATGGCTTTCCTCTTGTTTGTGTGTGCTGGTTCGAATCTCAACACTATTCAGTTAAATCCTTCTCTCAAAGTATGACCGTCTCCTCGGCCACATTTTGTAAACTGAGTCTGGTAGGAGGGGCATAGAGGAAGGAGCCAGCCCACACTATTAATTTCTTAAAGTGCCCATGGCTTCTAGTGGACACGTCTATACCCCATGGTACTAACGTGGACCCCAGTATCCGCTACGGATTACGAGAAAAGGATTTACTGGTAAGTAATTAAAATCTTATTTTAAGCACCAGATTCCTCAGCCAGTATAAAAAAAAGTGGGAAGACTACGTGCCATTGAAGGGGCGGGGCTTCACTATGAGAGGATCCATCAGCTCACCGGCACCATTTTCCCTCTGTAGTGGACACAGATGCTGACTGACAGGGACGCACAGCTCCTTCAGTGTGTCTCTAAATTACCTCAACGGTACCAGGGGGTCATAGCAGGGGGGGGGGGGGGGGGGGCGATTACTAGTGTACAAAGTCCCCCAGGCAGAGTACTTAGTTGCAACCCGGCTAAGCTTGGCATTAGCGATAAGGGCACGGTGGGGGCTGGCTCCAAACATCTCTGTGTCCCCCTGAAGGGCTCTTTGTGGGTTAATTGTGCTTAACCTTTCCTCTGTATGTGTGTGCTGTCACAAAGAGTGTGTGCTGTCACAAAGAGTGTGTTTTTTGTACTGCAGAGTGTTTCTCTTCACCAGTGGGCTCACTACTGGGTACTCAGGGTTCACAGACTAGCGGGGCTGAACCGGAATGGGTTAATTCTCTTAAGGGAATGATCTCAACTCTTTCTACAAAATTGTCCCACAATCAGAAAGAGACGCAATACTTAAAACAGACTGTGGATGAGTTTATGAACAGAGACTCAGTCTGCAAGACAGCGTCTCAATCCCCTCCTATTTGTCCGCAAAAGTGATCTCTGCCCCATATCCTGCAGTCTGACTCTGACGCTGACAGGTCCGACATAGACGAAGGGAATGGTGTACTCAGAGGGGGGGGGGGGGGGGGGGATGCAGCCTATCAGAGATATTCTGCATATTTCTGATAAGATGCCAGAGGAGTGTGAGGAATCTTATTTCAGTGGGAAAAGAAGTCTTCATTCACTTTTCCTTCACCAAAGGAATTGAATACCCTATTTGAAGAACCATGGGTTAATCCTGTTAAGAAGTTTCAGATCCCTAAAAAGATGCTCTCATCTTTTCCTTTTCCTCTGGAGGATAGGAGAAAATGGGAAAATCCACTGATAGTGGACGCATCAGTTTCTAGGCTGTCACGTAAATTTGTATTGCCTGTTCCTGGTGCTGCTTCCCTGAAAGACACGACTGATCGTAACATTGAGACTACACTCAAATCATTTTACACAGCTGCTGGGGAGGCCCAAAGACCCACTATTGCATGTGCGTGGATCACTAAAGCCAAAGGAAAACGGCGTGCTTAACGCACGCACCACCGCTATGGCAGTGTCGGCACGCAGAGGCATATGGCTACGCTAGTGGACTGCTGATGCAGATTCCAGGAAAGGCATGGAAGGCCTACCATTCACAGGAGAGGCCTTGTTCGGAGATGAATTAGACAAATGGATCTCCACAGCGGGCAAGTCTATGTATCTTCCTTCCACAGCCCCCCCCCCAACCAAGAAGACTTATTCAGTTTCTAAGTTGCAGTCCTTTCGGACGGCCAAGTTCAAGGGCAAATCCAGAGGTGCTTCTACGTCCTCCAGCGGCGCAAGAAGTAAACCACACAAACCAGCAAAAGCAGCTGCTCAGTAACAGAGCTCAGGCTCTGCTTCCTCAAAGATTGCAGCATGACGGTGGACCGCAATGCCTGGAAGGCTGTCAGGTGGGTGCTCGCCTACAATTCTTCAGTCAAATCTGGTCAAATTCGTGCCAGAATCCCTGGGTCAAAAAATCTTGTTTCTCAGGGCTACAGACTGAAGTTCCAAGAGCTCCTACCTCACAGATTCTTCAAATCAGGCTTGCCAGTTTCACAAGAGACAAGTATAACTTTACAACATGCCATCCAAAAACTGGTACTGACTCACGTCATTGTTCCAGTTCCACCACATCAGCTAAACAAGGGGTACTATTCCAACTTGTTTGTAGTACCGAAACCGGACGGTTCGGTAAGACCAATTTTGAACCTCAAGTCGTTGAACCCGTACTTACGAGTGTTCAAATTCAAGATGGAGTCTCTGAGAGCGGTTATCTCAGGTCTGGAGGAGGGGGAATTCCTAGTGTCTCTGGATATCAAGGATGCGTACCTTTACATTCCGATATGGCCGCCTCATTAGGCTTACCTATGGTTTGCACTGCAGGACTGTCACTACCAGTTCCAGGCCCTGCCATTTGGTCTCTCCACGGCACCGAGGGTGTTCACCAAGGTGATGGCAGAGATGATGTTTCTCCTCCGCAAACAGGGAGTGAACATAATTCCGTACCTGGATGATCTCCTGAGAAAAGCACCGTCCAGGGAAAGGTTGCTGGACAGCATTCCTCTCTCAACCAAACTTCTCCATCATCATGGGTAGATTCTGAAATCTCACCTAGAGCCAACACGGAGGCTCCCATTCCTGGGAATGATACTGGATACAGAGTCGCAGAAGGTGTTCCTTCCATTGCAAAAGGCATTTGTGATCCAGTCGATGGTTCGGGATGTCCTGAAACCAATCCGGATAATGGTGCATCTATGCATTCGCCTTCTGGGGAAAATGGTGGCCTCTTACCAGGCTCTTCAATATGCAAGGTTTCACGCAAGACCCTTCCAGCTCGATCTGTTGGACAAATGGTCTGGATTGCATCTTCACATGCACCAGAAGATCCGTCTGTCGCCGAAAGCCAGGATCTCCCTTCTGTGGTGGCTACAGACTTCTCACCTCGTCGAGGGTCGGAGGTTCGTAATTCAGAATTGGATTCTGTTAAACACAGACGCAAGCCTCAGAGGTTGGGGAGCAGTCACTCACGGGTTGCAGTTTCAAGGAAGATGGTCCAGTCAGGAAGTCGTCCTTCCAATCAACATTCTGGAACTCAGGGCCATATACAACGCCCTTCTGCAGGCCTTACATCTTCTTCAAGATCAGGCCATTCAGGTCCAGTCGGACAATGTGATGGCAGTAACGTACATAAACTGACAGGGCAGAACGAAAAGCAGAGCAGTAATTTCAGAGGTGTCAAGAATTCTCCTCTGGGCAGAGAGAAATGCTGTGGTGTTGTCAGCGGTCTTCATTCCGGGAGTAGACAACTGGGAAGCAGACTTCCTCAGCAGACACGACCTGCACCCGGGGGAGTGGGGCCTTCACCTGGAGGTGTTCAGGATCTTGACAAGTCGATAGGTATATCCACAGATTGACATGATGGACTCTCGTCTCAACAAGAAGCTCAAGCGGTATTGTTCCAGGTCAAGAGACCCACAAGCAGTGGCGGTAGACGCCCTGACGACTCCATGGGTCTATCAGAGGGTGTACGTGTTTCCTCCACTTCCTCTGATCCCAAGAATTCTAAAGAGAATAAAAAGGGAAAAGGTTCAAGGAATTCTAATTGCTCCAAACTGGCCAAGAAGGGCCTGGTATGCGGACCTTCTGGAGATGCTCCTTGAAGACCCGTGGCCTCTTCCTCATCGTGAGGATCTTCTGCAACAGGGCCCGTTCGTCTATCAGGACTTACCGTGGCTACGTTTGACGGCATGGAAGTTGAACGGCTGATTCTAGCCAGGAGAGGGATCCCTAACAAGGTTATCCCGACTATAATCCAAGCCAGGAAGGGGGTAACATCTAAGCATTACCATCGTATTTGGAAGAAATACGTCTCTTGGTGTGAGAGCAGAAAATTTTCTGTGGTGGAATTGGGGGCTTTGTCTCACAAAAGTCCCTATTTAATTTTCCATGAGGATAGAGCTGAACTCAGAACTTGTCGGCAATTTCTTGCTAAGGTGGTGTCTGCGTTTCACATCAACCAACCTATTGTGGTTCCAGTTGTCACCAACACCTTTGCTACTTCAAGGTCTTTGGATGTCGTGCGGGCTTTGAAAGTGTATGTGAAAAGAACTGCTCGTCATAGAAAGACGGACTCGCTGTTTGTTCTTTATGATCCCAATAAGATTGGGTGTCCTGCTTCAAAGCAGGTAGTTGCTCACTGGATCAGACTTACTATCCGGAAAGCTTATTCCCCGGCAAGTTTGCCATGTCCAATATCTGAACAGGCCCACTCTACTAGGTCGGTGGGTTTTTCCTGGGCGGCTGCCCGGGTTGTCTTGGCTTTACAGCTCTGCCGAGCAGCTACTTAGTCAGGTTCGAACACGTTTGCAAAGTTCTACAAGTTCGATACTTTGGCCTCTGAGGACCTTCAGTTTGGTCAATCAGTTCTGCAGGAACCTCAACACTCTCCCACCCGGTTTGGGAGCTTTGGTACATCCCCATGGTACTAAATGGACCCCAATATCCTCTAGGACGTAAGAGAAAATAGGATTTTAATTACCTACCGGTAAATCCTTTTCTCATAGTCCGTAGAGGATACTGGGCGCCTGCCAAGTGCTTCGTTCTTCCTGCACTGTTACTTGGTTAAGTAATGTTGGTTCAGCTGTTGCTGTGGGTTCACTACGGCTGGCCGGCGGTCGGGCTCCCGGCGACCAGCATCCCGGCGCCGGGAGCCCGACCGCCGGCTTACCGACAGCTTGGCGAGCGCAAATGAGCCCCTTGCGGGCTCGCTGCGCTCGCCACGCTACGGGCACGGTGGCGCGCTACGCGCGCCACACTATTTTATTCTCCCTCTATGGGGGTCGTGGACCCCCACGAGGGAAAATAATTGTCGGTATTCCGGCTGTCGGGCTCCCGGCGCCGGTATACTGAGCGCCGGGAGCCCGACCGCCGGCAAACAGAAGACCACCCGTTGCTGTTCCTGTTTCAAGTTTGGTTAGCTTGGCTTTCCTGTTGTTTGTGTGTGCTGGTTCGGAATCTCACCACTATCCTTATCTATCCTTCTCTCGAAGCATGTCCGTCTCCTCGGGCACAGTTTCCTAGACTGAGTCTGGTAGGAGGGGCATAGAGAGAGGAGCCAGCCCACACTATCAAATTCTTAAAGTGCCCATGGCTCCTAGTGGACCTGTCTATACCCCATGGTACTAAATGGACCCCAGCATCCTCTACGGTCTACGAGAAAAGGACTTACCAGTAGGTAATTAAAATCCTATTATATATAATAGATAGATAGATAGATAGATAGATAGATAGATAGATAGATAGATAGATAGATAGATAGATAGATAGATAGATGCTGCACCTAAAAAGCTACAGAACCACTAAGCAGTAATGCTGGGCATATACTATGCAATTATCTGGCAGATCATCTGCCAGTTCTGTCTGGTTGGAATGAAAATCTGGTAATGGATGAGAGCAAATGACAATCAACCATTTCCTCCTAAACAAAGACTGTTGTTCATACAAATTGATTCATTTAACCAATTTGTCTGAACAACAGGTTTTGCCTGTTTTCCAGTGTTTGGGAGCAAATGGTAATACAAAGAACATATTATAAATATCTTTTTTGTATTATTGTAATCATTTTTATAGTCAAAACTCTGGAGTACACTGGAGTATGACAGGTATGGGTATAAAAGTGACCTCAATTTCTATAAAGTTATGACTGATATATTAGATAAAACGTATAAGATTACTTTATTTATACAGTTATAGCAAATAAAAGTATATTACATAAAATTGCACAGAATAAATGAATCGCAATAAAAATGGATATTCCTAGACAAACAATCAATAAAAGGTGACACTTTTAAAGTTAATTAAAAGTCAATTAAATTGTAAGCAAAAAAGGAGGGAAAAATAAAATAAAAAAGGAAAAACTTTGTGTTTTTTTAGAGTGGAAGATGCTTATCTTTTTAGAGAGGTGCAGTCTGGGAAGGCCCAATGCGTTTCGTCAGATAGACTTCATCAATGGTGTATTGGGAGTGGGACAGAACCCTTTTTTATATCCAGAACAATAATATAGATAATTATGACATAACTTCCTGTTTGTCACATACATGGTTTAGCAGTGCACATCAACATGTTAATTTGGTTAGCGGCAAAGTTTTAAAAAGGTCAGGGAAGTATAATATATAAGTAGACCAATGTATATTGTAAAGAATATTTTTTAAAAATGGGTGCGGCTCACCATAATGCTGTACTGCACATGTGTCTGTCGCCATTTTGGTGGAGTCCACAGCAGCGGGACATTTAGTTCATATTACTTCAGATCATCAACAAACGTCCTGGAGCTACCTGCTGTATTGCAAAGCTGGCTTTCATTGATATATGTAAGACACGAGTGGCATATTTTTAGAATGATAATGATAACCAGAGCTTTTTAAAGACAAGATACAGAATTTATATGATAGGGATTGTCTAGCAACCATATTAGCATAAAAGTCACAGACAATGAAAGGTAGTATGTATATAGTTGTATTAAAGTGTATAGCAGTAAATATTACAATTTACATTATTATATTGGAGTACATAGTACTTGAGATACACTGCTCAAAAAAATAAAGGGAACACTAAAATAACACATCCTAGATCTGAATGAATTAAATATTCTTATTAAATACTTTGTTCTTTACATAGTTGAATGTGCTGACAACAAAATCACACAAAAATTATCAATGGAAATCAAACTTATTAACCCATGGAGGTCTGGATTTGGAGTCACACTCAAAATTAAAGTGGAAAAACACACTACAGGCTGATCCAACTTTGATGTAATGTCCTTAAAACAAGTCAAAATGAGGCTCAGTAGTGTGTGTGGCCTCCACATGCCTGTATGACCTCCCTAAAACCCACACAAATGGCTCAGGTAGTGCAGCTCATCCAGGATGGCACATCAATGCGAGCTGTGGCAATAAGGTTTGCTGTGTCTGCCAGCGTAGTGTCCAGAGCATGGAGGCGCTACCAGGAGACAGGCCAGTACATCAGGAACATAGAGAGAAAAAATGAAAGTGCTGTCCAAAATAAAGGCTCTTTAATAAAAAATGTATTAAAACTTAAACACATAAAATGTATCAATACCACCTAATTTATAAAAATTCCATGTAGACCTTGAAGAAACCTCCACAATAATTGATACTAAACACAGCTAGCACAGTGGCTACACTAACACATATATGAAACAATGTAGCATAATATATGTGATACAAATGCCTCCACACTGCACCTTTATGAGCACAATAACCACACTGATATATAACCACACTGATAATAACCTACTGAAGGCTATAATTAATTCACTGTATACATCACAACCCAGACATATCTAGAGGAATAGATGACATATAAATTCAAGATTGCTTAAATCCTCCCGCTAAGATAGCATTTGTGATGTTTATAATAAGCAATGTCTCTGATGGTATATACGCTGGAGTTTGCAGGGAATAGTCAGAGTGATTAACAGTATCTTTACAAAGACTGTTGATTACCAGCTCAATAGATTCTAACGGGCGTCCCCGTTTGCTAGAACAGTGCAGGTGTAAGTCATACTTACCTACCTGACCCCCTCCATGAGGGAGAAAATGCTCTGTTCTTGGACTTTCCTGGTAATGTATGATTGCCATCACCTGTGGTGAAACACCTTTCTTATCAATTAACTAGCTCACCACAGGTGATGGCAATCATACATTACCAGGAAAGTCCAGGAACAGAGCATTTTCTCCCTCATGGAGAGGGTCAGGTAGGCAAGTATGGTGTAAGTTCTTGATGAAAGTGTGCCAGATTCACAGTTTATTCTGTGTCCACTGCGGCCATATCAATTTAAAGTATGCTCACCAGTGCCGTTTTTTAGTGCTGCACCTCTCGCCGGGCATCCGATCCTGTCCCTCACAGCGCTCAGCGGCTTCACCGCTAGCCCAATGCTGTGACTCTCCTGCTGGAAAGATGTTGTGCACTGACAGGGGTATTTAAGAATCGTCCGGCCAGCTAGTTTACACAGTGGATTTGCAGACACTGTTATCAGCTGGATACTGGCCCGTGGTGAGCACAAACATACAGATCCACACCGACACTTGGAGAATTGCAGGCTGCTTACAAGATAACTTATGTCCACATCGGCAAGGGTCACACTTAACGCGTTTCTCAGCCCCGTGACTATGGCTGTTTCCTCAGAAGCAGGATCGGATGCCCGGCGAGAGGTGCAGCACTAAAAAACGGCACTGGTGAGCATACTTTAAATTGATATGGCCGCAGTGGACACAGAATAAACTGTGAATCTGGCACACTTTCATCAAGAACTTACACCTGCACTGTTCTAGCAAACGGGGACGCACGTTAGAATCTATTGAGCTGGTAATCAACAGTCTTTGTAAAGACTCTGACTATTCCCTCTGACTATTCCCTGCAAACACTCTGACTATTCCCTGCAAACTCCAGCGTATATACCATCAGAGGGTATCTGTTCAGATTGTCAACCATGTTATGGTCGACATTCATTAAGTCGACCATTATTGGTCGACATTGACATGGTCGACATTGACACATGATTGACACATGAAAATGGTCGACACATGAAAGGTCGACACATGAAAGGTCGACATGAGTTTTTTTAACTTTTTTTTCTTTTGGGGAACTTTTCCATACTTTACGATCCACGTGGACTACGATTGAAACGGTAATCTGTGCCGAGCAAAGCGGTAGCGGAGCGAAGGCACCATGCCCGAAGCATGGCGAGCGAAGCGTGCCATGCGAGGGGACGCGGTGCACTAACTGGGGTTCCCAGTCACTTTACGCAAAAAACGACACAAAAAAAGCTAAAAAACTCATGTCGACCTTTTCATTTGACGACCATTTTCACGTGTCGACCATTTTCACGTGTCGACCATGTGTCCATGTCGACCATGTCAATGTCGACCAATAGTGGTCGACCTAATGACTGCAATTCATACTGGAACCCCATCAGAGACATTGCTTATTATAAACATCACAAATGCTATCTCAGCGGGGGGATTTAAGCAATCTTGAATTTATATGTCATCTATTCCTCTAGATATGTCTGGGTTGTGATGTATACAGTGAATTAATTATAGACTTCAGTAGGTTATTATCAGTGTGGTTATATATCAGTGTGGTTATTGTGCTCATAAAGGTGCAGTGTGGAGGCAATTGTATCACATATATTATGCTACATTGTTTCATATATGTGTTAGTGTAGCCACTGTGCTAGCTGTGTTTAGTATCAATTATTGTGGAGGTTTCTTCAAGGTCTACATGGAATTTTTATAAATTAGGTGGTATTAATACATTTTATGTGTTTAAGTTTTAATAAAATTTTTATTAAAGAGCCTTTATTTTGGACAGCGCTTTCATTTTTCTCTATGTTTCTATACTAAATTGGGAATCAACAACCCATTTACCTTGAGAGCAGCAGTCCTTTATAAGGCGAGCAGAATTAATTTATCTACAATTTCTTTTCTGATAGTTGGGACAGCTGACAAACATTTTAGCTTAGCGCTTTTTTCTTCGGTTCAGTACATCAGGAGACATGGAGGAGGCCGTAGGTTGGCAACAACCCAGCAGCAGGACTGCTACCTCCACCTTTGTGCAAGAAGGAACAGGAGGAGCACTGCCAGAGCCCTGCAAAATTACCTCCAGCAAGCCACAAATGTGCATGTGTCTACTCAAATGATCAGAAACAGACTCCATGAGGGTGGTATGAGGGCCCGACGTCCACAGGTGGGGGTTGTGCTTACAGCCCAACACCGTGCAGGACGTTTGACATTTGCCAGAGAACACCAAGATTGGCAAATTCGCCACTGGCGCCCTGTGCTCTTTACAGATGAAAGCAGGTTCTCACTGAGCACATGTGACAGATGTGACAGAGTCTGGAGACGCCAAGGAGAACGTTCTTCTGCCTGCAACATCCTCCAGCATGACCGGTTTGGCAGTGGGTCAGTAATGGTGTGGGGTGGCATTTCTTTGGGGGGCCGCACAGCCCTCCATGTGCTCGCCAGAGGTAGCCTGACTGCCATTAGGTACCGAGATGAGATCCTCAGACCCCTTGTGAGACCATATGCTGGTGCGGTTGGCCCTGGGTTCCTCCTAATGCAAGACAATGCTAGACCTCATGTGGCTGAAGTGTGTCAGCAGTTCCTGCAAGACGAAGGCATTGATGCTATGGACTGGTCCGCCCGTTCCCCAGACCTGAATCCAATTGAGCACATCTGGGACATCATGTCTCGCTCCATCCACCAACGCCACGTTGCACCACAGACTGTCCAGGAGTTGGCGGATGCTTTAGTTCAGGTCTGGGAGGAGATCCCTCAGGAGACCATCCGCCACCTCATCAGGAGCATGCCCAGGCATTGTAGGGAGGTCATACAGGCATGTGGAGGCCACACACACTATTGAGCCTCATTTTGACTTGTTTTAAGGACATTACATCAAAGTTGGATCAGCCTGTAGTGTGTTTTTCCACTTTAATTTTGAGTGTGACTCCAAATCCAGACCTCCATGGGTTAATAAATTTGATTTCCATTGATAATTTTTGTGTGATTTTGTTGTCAGCACATTCAACTATGTAAAGAACAAAGTATTTAATAAGAATATTTCATTCATTCAGATCTAGGATGTGTTATTTTAGTGTTTCCTTTATTTTTTTGAGCAGTGTATATATGTATATATAGAAATAAAGACTACGGCGCTTAGGTGCGGCTTTGTGTTATCTATACCTTAAATTTTAAAAATAACCTTTTTGTAAGAAATAGAAAAACACTTCTCACAATGTTAAGTGAGTGGCAGCTTATAATACATAAAGATGTGCTTGGCATGCACACATAAAAATTTAAAGGAATTGGTGACAATAAGCGCCCAAGAGTGTGATTTATATAACAAGGTGAGTATAAATGAAGGTATCAAGGGTGGGTATATTGAAACCAGTTAGAATAACTTATCTGAGAACCAGAGAAGCTAATTTCAGGCGATGCTTCTTGGATGCTTAATACATGTTGAAAAAAAGAAGAGCAAACATAGTGTGTACTGTTTTGTACAATATCAAAGTATAACACTGACAATAAAACACTTAGGCTTAATTAGGGAAATAGCATATTCCCAAGTATGTAATCAGTATATAGCCTAGGCAAGTTTCCCTTGATGAAGTCCTGCTGAAGACGGACGAAACGCGTTGGGATTACCTGCTGACACTTCCTCTTATGGACAGATTAGCCATTTTATCACTCTGAATTCTGTACGCATGCATTCCAGTTATTTATGGACAGATAAGCTAGATATAATCTTTCATCCTGTACGCATGATATACAGCTATTCACATATTTTTATGCATCTTTATGTATTTTTATGTCATTTTTTGTATTAAATAATTTAAGTTTTTATATATACACTGCCTAGGCTATATACTGATTACATACTTGGGAATATGCTATTTCCCTAATTAAGCCTAAGTGTTTTATTGTCAGTGTTATACTTTGATATTGTACAAAACAGTACACACTATGTTTGCTCTTCTTTTTTTCAACATGTATTAAGCATCCAAGAAGCATCGCCTGAAATTAGCTTCTCTGGTTCTCAGATAAGTTATTCTAACTGGTTTCAATATACCCACCCTTGATACCTTCATTTATAGTCACCTTGTTATATAAATATATGTATATATATATATATATATATATATATATATATATATTTATTTATAAACTCCAAAAAGTCCCCTCAAGGTATTCTACAGCACCTAGGATTCCCAGGAGGTCTCCCATCTCAGTAATGACCAGGCCCAGCACTCTTAGCTTCGAATATCGGACAAGATTTGGCATAGCCAGTGTGATTATATATATCATCACACTGAACCTTGTATGTGTGCTTACTGCGTTTGCTGCTGTAATTTTATATTAAAACTGTATTTTTTATTTGAAAAATAGTTTGCTCACAATGTGTTCATGTGGGACTAGCCTGGTTACTAATTAGAAGCAATTATACCCATGTACAGTTCTCATGGTACACACTATGGTAGATTTTCTGTACTTTTTTACATATCTTATCATCTGTGGGTCATTTTACCGAATATCTCTTGAGCGAGTTAAGCCATTGGTTTGAATTTCCTTGCACATTTCACAGGGTGAATTATCTCACCATGGCCCTCATTCCGAGTTGTTCGCTCGGTAAAAATCTTCGCATCGCAGCGATTTTCCGCTTAATGCGCATGCGCAATGTCCGCACTGCGACTGCGCCAAGTAAATTTGCTATGCACTTAGTAATTTTACTCACGGCTTTTTCATCGGTCTGGTGATCGTAATGTGATTGACAGGAAATGGGTGTTACTGGGCGGAAACAGGCCGTTTTATGGGCGTGTGGGAAAAAACGCTACCGTTTCCGGAAAAAACGCAGGAGTGGCCGGAGAAACGGAGGAGTGTCTGGGCGAACGCTGGGAGTGTTTGTGACGTCAAACCAGGAACGACAAGCACTGAACTGATCGCAGATGCCGAGTAAGTCTGAAGCTACTCAGAAACTGCTACGAGGTGTGTAATCGCAATATTGCGAATACTTCGTTCGCAATTTTAAGATGCTAAGATTCACTCCCAGTAGGCGGCGGCTTAGCGTGAGCAACTCTGCTAAAATCGCCTTGCGAGCGAACAACTCGGAATGACCTCCCATAATCAATTGTTGAACACTAGTAGGTGCTTTACTGCACTTCAATAGATGTATGTTTTATTATGTGTTATACAGTTTACTGGGCAGGAGCTGCCACTCACGCTGGCAGTTGGGATCCTGGCGGTCAGGATTCCAACCACTAACAATGCCGACAGCCGGAATCCCGGCTAACAGGGGCTATTCACACTCGTGGGTGTCCACGACACTCATAGAGTGGAAATAGAAGGCGAGCTCACCAAGCTCACAGTGTGGCAAGTGCAGTGAGCCCGCAAAAGGCTTTATTGCACTCGCCCCCCTGTCAGCATTCTGGCGGCCGGGATCCCGGCGATGGTATGCTAACCGTCTGGATCACGGCCGCCGGCATACCAAACCCAATGTATACGTGCATGTCTTGATTTCCAGTTTCCCGTTAGCCCCTATAAACAAGGTTATTATTTATTGCAGGGTGAGCAAAATCTTGGTGCTTACTCTTGTTAAATATATTTTGTCTATTTGGCAAAGTTTAGAAAACAAGATATAATATATATATATATATATATATATATATATATATTTATTTTAAATCTATTCAATATTGCAAAGTATAGTTTAAAGATAGTTCTATTTTCCTTTTCTATTTGTTAATAATTCAAAGAATGTTGTTAGTGAATTGACCTGTTCACATAAACGTTTACTCAGTCATGTGCTGCACTACACCTTAATTTCAGTGTTACCTGCAACAATCATACTTTCTACACAATGATACAAGGAGGCTTCAATAACAAGCCTTAAATATCCTGTTCAGACCATGGCAAAGTAAAGCAACAACTCTATTCTCATGAGCTACTACTACTACTACTACTACTACACATACACACACACACACACACACACACACACACACACAATATCAATTTCAATGTCTTATATTTTTTGTTCTGTTTTTTATATTTTAAATAACACAAAATTAAATATACAGTAGGTTTAGAGAGATACAATTACAAATGGTATTCTAAGAATGATTATTTTACAGTGGAGAGTACAGTATAGCATTTGCAGTTACATTTACTGTTGTGTGCATTCATATTAATGTAGCAATATTGACATTTTGGAAAGTATCAGCTGAGATTACACCTTTATAGCACTAGATGGCAGACAAATTCAAAATTCAATGTGCATTCTTTAAACATCAGCTGTATACTGCAATTGTGATCATACATCAGGGCATTAAATCGTTTATGTATTGTTTTTATTTCAATAAATTTAGCAAACCAATACTGTGGCTTGTGAGTGTATCAATAAATACAGAGTTGAATGAATACTGGGCCTAATTCAGACCTGATCGCTGCTGTGCGTTTTCGAATAGCAGCCAATCAGGTCTGAACTGCGCATGCTCTGTCGCCGCAGTGCGCCGGCGCTTGCCAGTCAACGGCCATCTCAGCCTTGCAATCTCCTCTGCCTGATTGACAGGCAGAGACGGTCGCTGAGCGGGAGAGGGTAGGCCAGCGGCGTTTGGACCGCTGTTTTAGGGGCGCAGTCCGGGCAACGCAGGCATGCCTGGACCATGCGGGGGGGCGGCTGTGTGACGTCACGAGCAGCCGCTGTGACCCGGACAGCAATGAGTAGCTCCCTGCCAGCGCGCAGGAGCTGCGCTGGTAGTGAGGTACTCAAGTACAAAAGCGCTTTAGTACTTGTGCGGCAGGGCAAAGCCAGACATGCGGACATCAGTGTGACTGATCGTAGCTGCACGGCTATGATCAAGTCTGAATTAGGCCCATTGTCATGTTCCCTGGGTGCCCACTCCAGAGTCCTCCCCATGCAGCTCAAGAGCTTTTCTGCCTCCTACAACATGAGCAAATGCAGGATTTGTGACGAGGGTTTCCAGTGGATTGATTTCAGAACAAAGCAAGCAAAAACAAAAATCACTTGCAGTAATAATAAAGTTAGAAATGTCTAAAATTTGTAAGAGCATACTGTATGTTAAGTTAAAAAAGAACAAGAATGAACCATAAAGTAAGCTATGCAAAACAAACTTTAATATTAACCTCTTCTAAATAAATCACCATTGACTGTTTCTAAATGAAAATAAGACAATACAAAAAATTATTCAACTCTGCAAAATTAAACTGATCTTCATATACAGCTAAAAAAATTTAAGTAATGAAATTAGTGTTTTAATTACTTATCCAATGCTTCACATCACTCTCTTCAACCAAGAGATTGGGAGGGTGATTCTGAGTTGATCGCAGCAGGATCTTTGTTAGCAGTTGGGCAAAACCATGTGCACTGCAGGGGAGGCAGATATAACATGTGCAGAAAGAGTTAGATTTGGGTGGGTTATTTTGTTTCTGTGCAGGGTAAATACTGGCTGCTTTATTTTTACACTGCAATTTCGATTGAAGATTGAACACACCCCACCCAAATCAAACTCTCTCTGCACATGTTAAATCTGCCTCCTCTGCAGTGCACATGGTTTTGCCCAACTGCTAAAAAATTTCCTGCTGCGATCAACTTGGAATTACCCCCTAGAGAAGGCAACTTACTTTATGCATTATCTTTTTCCCTGTAGTCACAGAAAAATGTGTTTAGATACATTTGCAGGAGTAAATTCAGCACTTTTCAGCATTGTGTGACCAGCCATGTAACTTGTATTCTCAACCCACCAACTTTACAAATAAGGTTATGTTATATCATCATCATCATCATATGCTTTACAAATTAATTTACGTTATACCCTATAAACAAATTAGATGTACTTGTATCCATCCCAGCAGTCGGGATGCCGGTGGTCATATGACCAACGCCTGAATCCCGTCACAACACGGGAGACTGGCACTGGAACACCGACAGTCGGTATCCTGACGGTAAGTATCGGATTAGGGTTAGGCCCCTGGGATGGAGGGGGGTTAGGGTTAGGCACTAGGAGGTGTTAGGCTATCCTACAAGGGTTAGCCCTAGCCACCAACCTCGGAAGGTTAGCCACTGGAGGTGTAGGGGTGGTATCTGCATTCCTATAATGGGTGCAATGTGAGCGGTGCACATGGGCCCCTGGGTCCAAGGGGGCCCACACCACACACACTGCACCCATACTTTAATAATTACCTTTCCGGAGTCCATAATTGGGCCCTGCAGTTGCAGCAAAAATCGCAACCTAAATGGGCGCCGCAAATGCATAGTAGTCAAATTGGTCTCTGGAACATGGCGGGCACAATGTTTCCGGAGACCTGCACATGAGCTTCAGACTTCGGCACAATGTCAGAGACTACTGTGCCCTGCAGAGGAGGGGACCCACCCGGAGGTGCACAAGGGCCCCATCTCTGTTAAAAAGCCTCTGAGGTCAGGATCTTCATTGTCGGGATGCCGCTGTCTGTCATGTGAGTGCCGGCATCCAGACCACCGGGAATAGTAGCCTGTGCCAAGCGCAATGGTAGCGTAGTGAGGCACCTTGTCCGAAGCGAATCGAGCCATGCGAGGGGACATAGGGGGTAATTCCAAGTTGATCGCAGCAGGAAATTTTTTAGCAGTTGGGCAAAACCATGTGCACTGCAGAGGGGGCAGATATAACATGTGCAGAGAGAGTTAGATTTGGGTGGGTTATTTTGTTTCTGTGCAGGGTAAATACTGGCTGCTTTATTTTTACACTGCAATTTAGATTTCAGTTTGAACACACCCCACCCAAATCTAACTCTATCTGTGCATGTTATATTTGCCCCACCTGCAGTGCACATGGTTTTGCCCAACTGCTAAAAAATTTCCTGCTGCGATCAACTTGGAATTACCCCCATGGTGCATTAATTGGTGTTCCTGGTCACTTTACGGAGTAAACAACACAAAATAAAAATAAAAACCTCATGTCGACCTTTTTCTGGGTCAACCTTTTCCATGTCGACCTGTTTATCACGTCTACCTTTTTCATTTGTTGACCTTGTACCTGTTGACCTTTTGGGGTCAACATAGACACTGTCGACCTTTTGCTGGTCGACCTAGACAGCCATACCCCAGTGAAAGTGCAGCAGAGTCGTTAGTACACACACAGCCGCAATCCTGAAAAGTACAGGGGGTGTGGTGCACAATAGACTAAAGAGCTGGAGTTTCCCAAAATGCAGTGCTATGTGTGGGGGCTCCAGTGGTAATAAGGCACTGCATTGTATGCAGGATAAGTGCAGAAAATACATGATTATAAATAAATGATATAGAGTTAGAAGCAAATCCAGCTAAAGAAATTATACCTTTACAACCCATGTTGTGTATCCAGTTGTGCAAATACAATTTCTTTTCTGATGTACAGTATTTAGCACGCATCAGCAGCAGCAGCATAAACAGCTTTGATGAATACGTTTTTTGTTCTCAAGTAACTTATTGTCAAAATAACTTAAAGATTAATGGTGTCATGTGATTGGGTTTCAAAGAGTATACAATTGTTAATCTTTGTATACAACATTGAAGAACATAACATTTATTTTCTAAAGTATTATACTATATAACTGTGAACATATATGTCATAGGATTTTGAAGTCTCGTTGTATATCAGTGAGTGCATTATTCTGAATTTATTTCTATTTTTTCAACATATTATGAATAATAGAGAAAAACCATCAGGCCATGTTCAACAGGAAATATGTGGTTTCATATCAGGGAAATCAAACAGCTAAAAACCATCAAAGCACAGTTACAAGAAACATGGGAGGTATATTTAGGGTGTTTTTTATATACTAGCATTTTGACCTGTCATTCATTGTTTGCTAGCTTCTGTGGCCGCCAGGATTCCGACTGACAGAATGCCGCTGTTGGTATACTGACAGCCGGCATCCTGTCTACTTTTAAAACATTTGTGGTATTCCGGATTGGGGCTGTGTTGCCGGGATCCCAGTGGTCAGCATCCCGACACCGGGATCCCAGCCGCAGAATGCCGGTGCAGGGGAGGGGGAGAGGAACGAAGCCCCTTGTGGGCTCGCCACAGGTTCCATTCCCACTCGTGGGTGTCGTGGACACCCACGAGTTGAAATAGTTCCTTCTAGTTGGCATGCCAACTGTCGGTATTCTGAGGCTTCAGGATGCAGGGGGAGTTATTATGTCAGTCGGTCTTCTGACCGTCGGTCACCTAACTACATCCCGTATTCCCCGGAAAACACCTGTTTTCAGGGAGTATCCAAGAAATATTATTTGATAAATAGGCCCCATATTATGTTGCTGACATTACTGGGCTGGCAGCTAACTGTGTAGATATTGATGATCTTGGCCTGTGCAGTTGTGTCAGTCATGTAGGTGTTACAGCATACCTTCCAGCATGCCAAAGGTTAGAAATGGTAAATACATTTGTGGTTGACCGAACACAGGAGCACTACCTCAATGCTGAATAAATATCCAACACCAACAGTGGTTATTGCTGGCAGTATATAGGGAGAGGAGCAGTGACATTAAGCCCATTCAATTGCTTGCTCCAGTAAAAAGGCTTTTCTTCCTTTGAATGATCAGCCTGTGTTTCATGACTAAAATCACCTGTCACTGATGTGTCACTGCTCTTGGACCATTGGTGTTTACTTGACACAGGCTAAAATTCCCCACACAAACAATGCCTGTAACAATGCAATTGTGGTTTATTAGTTAAGCGTACATTATTTTATTATATATTAGATTTTATATACTTATGTTATTATTTATTTATTGATAGTGCAGTATCTGTCATTCATTACAATGTTATATTTTGAGGATATTCATCATTGTGTGACTCCCAGTAGTGCTGTGTGTGTAACCCAGGCACTCCTATGCCTTCCTGATCTGTCTGCATCACAAGCAGCTTAGGGTGCTGTGTTGTATTTATATCTACACATCCAGGCTAATCTTTTACATGACAGATTAACACCCTGTGAGTAATTGGTATTTGCTCACTTACATTAGAAGAAACCATATTGCAAGTTGCATATTTAGCTAATTTAATCATGTTTTTTAAAACAAAAAATAAAAACTGTATTGGCTGCACATCAGACGGTAATAGATAACATGCAGACAAACAATGGTAGTTGCTCGGTCATTCCTGGAGATAATTATGTATCAGGTGCTGGAAAGGGGGAGGGGTCACAGACAAATAGACGGGGGGGGGGGGGGGTGCAAGTCCCACCCCTAAATTTCCCTTCAGCACACTAAATATTACCTGTAACCATACCTGAACCTATCTGGTAATAGAAATTCAGAGAATTAGTCACACATGTTTGCAAACACATGTTAAGCTGCTGAGCCACTTGATGTTCTTTTCAGAAGGTGCATCTTAGATCTAATTTTTTTATAATATTGCTGATAGACCTTAAATTACTATAACTGAAGGGCAGGAAAATAGATTACTTTGTGTAGTCACACATACACTCGTGTGTGTGTGTGTGTGTGTGTGTGTGTGTGTGTGTGTGTGTGTGTGTGTATATGCTCTCACCACAGTAAACTCACTCACCTTAATACATAAATAATGGTGTTTTGGTCATGTATTTATCAATGCATTTAAGCTTGCAGCCCAACATCAAGGGACCCCATTTCACTACAAGACCTACTCTATCACCCAGATTCTGGAAACCTGGCAACTGCTATCACGTCAGAGTCAAACTGAAAAAAATATGCTACCTGGTTTAAAGCTCACCTGACAACTAACTGATAGCTTTTAAAGGTGAGACAGTCACCAACACAGCTCCTGAATTACCACACAGGTTTAAAGCAAATGAGCCTTCACAGGGGTGCATGAGAAAGCTGTGATCACAAAAAGGTTAATTAAAAATGGACACATACAGAAACCCACTGTGCCCCAACCAGGGAATGGTGAGAGCAAGAATGCACCCCATTCCTAGGAATCATGAGTGCGGTGCCCATTCCTAGGAATCACGAGTGCGGTGGATTTCTGTATATGTATATATGTAAATGTGAATAACCTCACTCACTCACTGACTCATCACTAATTCTCTTACTTCCTGAAATGTTAGGAAGCTGAAAATTAACATAGGTATTCTTCAGGTGGGAAATAGGAAAACTACGTAATTAGAATTGTAATAAACCTACCCTAAGGGGATGAAAAGGGGGTTGACATAATGACATCATTACCGATGCGTGGCTTGTGTTGCGTGAACGAGAACACCCGAATGTACAATCAGATCAAAATTTGGATTGCACCTCCAGTGTGTAGAATTTCATAAACTACAAAAATGCAAAAGACCTCACTCACTCACTGACTGACTCACTCACTCACTGATGTGCTGATCACTAATTCTCTTACTTCCCAATATGCTAGGAAGACGAAATTTAACATAGGTACTCTGCAGATGGGAAATAGAAAAACTACATAATTAGAATTTTAAGAAACCTCTCCTAAGGGGATGAAAAGGGGTTTGACATAATGATGTCATTACCGATATGGGACTTGTGTTGCGCGAACGATACCTTAGTGCTGATGTGATGTGTGTCTTCCCCCGACCTGTTCATTGGGCATGCGTGGTATCTCGCAAGTCTTGTGAGATCTCACCTGCAACCCAGAGCTGCCACTCGCTACAGCCAGGGACAGCGCTGTCCCTACTGTGGTGACCACCTGCAGCTGTCAAAATCGATAGCTGCAGGCAGGGCTGTTTCTAGCCAATTTGGCTCCCAGTGCGAGATTTAAAAATGCGCCACCCTATGACATAAAAAAATGTGCCCCCCCCTAGATAAAAAAAAACGTGCGCTCCCGGCAAGGGGGCGTGGCCTCATCTAAATGGGCGTGGCCTCGTCTGAAAAGACTACCTCACAATCCAGTTTTTGACCCTGCTCCAACAGATCACGACCACCACAGGAAAAAAAAATTCTACCATATTAAGCCCCACACAGTAATGCCCACTGCACCATATTATGCCACACACCGCAATGCCCTTGATACATTAAATCCCCACACTACGGCATGCAAGAGTCCCCATTTCACACATTACGGCAGGTGTGACCCATTTTACACATTGAGAGAGAGAGAGAGAGAGAGAGAGAATACTTACAGAGGCGATTACAGCGTCATTCCGTGAAACTTCGCCCCCCGAGCGGGTTACTAGGGGAGAAATAGGAGGGGGAAGCAGGGAGCCACAGTTAGTGCCGCGGCGGGCGCCCAGTGCGGTTGCACTGCTCGCCTGCCCCAAGAAACGGCCCTGGCTGCAGGTGTCGGACATTGTCCTTACATATCGGCGTGCTATTTTTAAGCTCTTGACAGGCACTGTCACTGGGCACGCACCGTGGCTGTCATACATGGGGAGAAGCAGCATGGTGCACATAACGTGCGTTAATACCACTTCCCCCCTATATCAACTGTTCTTACATTTACCCCTGAGAACCCAATAACACCTCTAAATGGCAGTCTCGCTGAGCATCAGGAGTAGATGAGTGCTGGTTGGCTGTGACTGAATCCTGATAAAACAAAGGTCCTTATGATGGGACCTCAACATCAAAGGTCAAGACTGCAGCATAGCCAACCAACTGGACTTAAGGTGCGAACACACTGGCCGATATATTGGGCGTTCTATTGAACGGCCGATATATTGCGGGTCCGTCTGCCAGTGTGTATGATCAATATTTCTGTGAACGCCATCATTCACAGACATATCGCGTCAGCCCTGCAGCACATCTAGCGATATATTGGCGCATCATGCTATGTGTACGGGCAGTCATCTAACCACCCGTACACTTGCTGCAGACATCGGCAGTGACTGACAGCTGAACTGGGCAGACGCATGTAAAAGACCGTCCAGTTTGTGACATCAGTCCTGACAGATTGGGCAGGGTGTATGCTCAACACACTGCCCGGTCCGTCTGTAAAAATATCTGCAGATCAATTGGGGGTTCACAATTACAGACCACTGATCATGTGCGGAATCTTGGCGTTGTCCTGGATGGTGGCTTGACACTTAAACATCAGGTATCAGCCACAATCAAATCCTCATTCTTTCATGAAGAACATAGCTAAAATCAAGCACTTAATTACCTCAGAAGAGCTGCCAGTAGTCATACATGCATTTGTAGCAACTCGATTAGACTACTACAATGCCCTCTACCTTGGTCTTCCAGCAAAAGAATTGCACCGCTTACAGCGGGTGTGGTATGCTTGACCGGCGATCAGGAGACCGGCGGTCAGTATACCTATGCCGGGATCCGGGCCGCGGAATCCCGGCAGGAGGGGGGGGGGAACCAGAGCAACAAGCCCCTTGCGGGCTCGGTGGCGACCGGTTCTATTCCCACTCTATGGGTGTCGTGGACACCCACGAGTGGGAATAGTCCCTGTTGGTCGGCATGCCGACCGCCAGGATTGTGAGAGAGCGGGATGTATGGGGAGGTTATGTGACCATTGGTCTCCTGACCGCCGGTCACATGAATACATCCCCTTACAGCATGAACAGTATACAGCTTGCTAGGCTGTTAACCAACCAGCCCCGTTCCAGCCACATAACACCCATCCTCTACTCCCTCCACTGGCTCCATGTAAGATGGCGAATCGTTTTCAAGATTGGTTTATTGACTTTCAAAGCCCCACATGACCAAGGCCCGAGGTACATAAAGCAGCTTCTGATTCCAAACTTAACTTGTATAAATGGTTGGAGATAATTCTGGCAGTAGTGAATGTGAATATGGACAATTTAATGGCTATAATCCAAGGGAGAAAAAATAAACAAAGAAGCACATGAAACTAAAAACAGAAATTTCCCTTAATGATGTGATATAGGATCCAAATGGTTATGGCCAAAATACTCTCCCTTTATGCGGTGATCAATTAGTCATTGGACGTCACATCCACATATAAAGAGAAGAGGTGACACAATGGTATAATTTGCTGCTGAGCATTGCAGTGGCTCTGGACCAGCCTTTTCACCCTCCAGACCTAGGGACACCTTCCATAGGTATCTGTGTAAAAACTGATTTTTTTTTATCTATAGCTGCAGAGACCCTAAACCTGGAAGTATGGACCCGCAACTTCCACTTTTTATAAACTTTTTTAGGTCACATTTTAATATGTATATGCTGGATTTAATTATGTCATTATTTATATTTATGCCATACAACATTCTTATATACGAGTATTTTTGTCACACAGCATTGCTGACCCTGTGATCCGGATATGCTATTACTCCATACTATACAAACCTACCCATCACTCTTCACCACACTGCCTTGAAAAGGGTGTCAGAATCAAAATGCGTTGGCGGCTGCAGTGTGAGTGATTGGCTGACATGCATTGGACATTGCATGTTCCAGTGTCTTGCTACATGGAAGGGTGTGCATGCGGATCCGGAGACTCTGTATATTATATGCCACAATGAAAGCAACTTTCTAGTATAGTTCCCATTGCTTACTTTACCAGTGTGATTTTATGTGATTTTAATTGTGATAAATGTATATTCCACTGGAGGAGTTACTTAAGTTAAGAAAGTGGGTTAGTTAGTTAGTTAGTTAGTTAGTTAGTTAGTTAGTTAGTTAAAAGTAAGATCAACTACAGGTGTATGGGGAAGATGCTCTATTAGATGAGACGGTTACTGGAGGAATTAGATTATTTATACAAAGGGATCTTGTGAATATTTTATCTGTAATGACTAGTTTAACATGAAAGTATTTGCTGAAGGGAACCCGTGAATTTTACAAGTTCCTGAAAAATAAATTATTCTTTTCTTATTTTTTTTTTCCTTCACCATTGTGCTATTGTGCTATAAATCAGGAATTACTGGACATCTTTTAGGGAGAGTAACAGAGTCCTGGGGGTAAATTTAATAAGATGGGAGTTCTATTTAAGATGGGATGTTGCCCATAGCAACCAATCCCATCTCAAATAGAACTCACATCCAGGGCCGGTTCTAGCCCTTGTGGCGCCCCGTGCAAAAAATAGGGGCGTGGCTTTGTACAGGGGCGTGGTCAGTTACGCCCCCTGTAGAGTTGTGCCCCCATTTGTGCCCCCTGTACAGTAGCGGCGCTTACAAAAAAAAAAAAAAAGAATACTTACTATCCCCGCTCGTGGTTCCTGACCGCTGCAGACCTCCGGCTGCGGCGCTCCTCTCCTCGGATCTATGGGAGAGACGTCATGACGTCTCTCCCATTGCACAGCATAGATAGACACTAGAGGTCAATTATGACCCCTAGCATCTGTGTCAGTCCCACAATGCTGTGCGGTGCGTGATGATGTCATCGCGCACCGCACAGCAAAGGTCCTCGCCACAAAGAGAAGCGTCTAGTTCCCTTCACAGCGGGGGTCACAGCGTGGACACTGCCAAACAGTAGCGGATCTTGCCATGGTGCAGCGCCCTCCGGAAGGCGGCGCCCTGGGCAAAAGTCCTGCTTGCAAAAGTCCTGCTTGCCCGTAGCAAGATCCGCTACTGCTCACATCTTAGTAAATTTACCCCCTGGTATAAGAGGAGAAATGTTAGCACACAGGGATTCCCTAAACCAATCCCTGGAGGACAGAATTCTATGTAGAGACTTGGGTGGAGACTGATTAAACAAATGAAATAAAGAAGAGGTCATCTGTTTTACATGTTTAAATGTAGTAGACAGGGGCATAGCCAGAACTTCGTGGGCCCCATAGCAGCATTTTGAAGGGGCCCCCATTCCAATGCTTCTAGAGAGACACTTCTCTGCAGCAGTTGTTAATTTTATGCCCTATAATCGTGTCCTAGTTCATTTTCTGGACCCTAGTACAGCCTTATTTAATAGTTTATTTTATAAATTGTAGTAGTGCTTAAGTTCACCCTATGTCACATTTCAGAGCTGCCAGTACACATCATGCCGCACAGTACCTCCAATTCACATTATGATAAATAGTGCTCCCCGTTCATATTGTGCCTCATTACAGTGCCCCGGGTTCATATTATATAACATTATAATACAGAGGAGACAGGTAATGCACTAGAGGTAATATTTATATGGGAGTGATTTCTTAGCCCAGTGACATCTGCAAAAAAAAATGCAACTTTATAAGATTTGCCCCTCAGGACAGTTAGCATAATAAAACATATTTTATAGGCTGATACCTATTTTAGGCATATTGGACCTGATTCATAGGTGCCTGCTATGTAGAAATCGGACACAGTGGAGTGCAGCGCAGCACCTGTTTAGTGATAGCGCATGTACAGAGGATTTGTACACAAAGTGAGTGACAAGTATGGGAGGTGGTTAGAATAACACAGGTGTGTCAGAACAGTTTTCTTGGCGTGTCCTAGTCAGCCACTGTGAATTTGTTCGCAGCAGGAGAGGCCCAGATATCTTAGGTGAGACGCTCAGTTTGAGACAGTATTGGGTTGCTCAGAGGTCCATAGGTCCAATCACTGTTCACTTGAATTTCCTGCATACGTACGTGAGTGACAGATGGAAGTCACCAAGGGAGCGAAATTGCCGTTATGCATGCAACTGTGTGCACCTCTGGATCAGACCCATTGTCCGTTGTGGGACACACTAATGTGGATCAGTAGGAATGCTGAATATAGGCAAAGGGCCTGAATCGGAGTCGCACGCGAAGCTGTGTGTTATATTGCACATTTATCAGAATGTGTCCAGGGCATAAATATGCACCACTGCATATCTGTGGAAAATCCAGAGCTACACGGAAATCAGCCACATCTCCACTTTCAGCTAAATATGTGAAACTGGGCAGCAACAGGGCGTTTACACATAGGACAAGTGTGCCATGGGTGTGTATACAGAATCATGGGCCATTCAGTGGGGTGCATATATGCAGAGATTTGGCTATATATTGATGACAAGCTTAAATTCCCCTTCTGTATTAGCCCCTACCTCATTTGTTCCACCTTGCTTTCAGCTTTTCAGTATAATTATTTTCCCCCATGTCTCCTAAACCTACTGCCCAACTGATTAGCACATGTATACTCTCATATCCCCTTTTCTACTGCCGCAATAACCCAGGTTATTGCCAGATCTACTCGGGTCACAGCTCCATTGAAAAAGGGTCCTTAAAATATAACCCGGATCCAGTGACCTGAGAATCTGATCCAGTAATCAACCAGGGTCAGACCAGGAAGGACCTGGGTAAAAGTGCAGTCAAAATGGGTGCCCCAGGTCCCATTAAAAGCCTATGGAGAGGTGTATCACCGGCGCTTGGAGATGATGTCATCTCCAAACAAAAGCAGAGGGAAGACCCGTCACCAACTCAAGTCCAGCCTGTGGTGTGAACAGGGTTTCAAGCTGCTGTGACATGGCTTGAAACTGTGTTCAGTTACCTGGTGTCACAACTGAGGGCCTGAGCTGACGGAAGGCAGCCTCAGTTGTAGGGGCTGAGATGTACCGGAACCTGGGAGGTTGTATCAGACCCCTGGACATGTAAGTAACATGAAGAGAAACCGCCCGAAGGCGTGACCACGACAACTTGAGTAAAAGTCAATGATATTTATTTATGACAAACTCCATGCATCACAGTAGCAGTAAAAAGAAACATAAAAATCAGCAGAGAAATAATAATACAGTTCCTGGGTACTACAGGGTGGCAGGGGCCACAGAGCTCTGGTGGTATGAGACAGTTCTTATTATCTGCAAGTTGGAAAGTCCTTACCAGGCTCAACTGTAGCAATGAGGAAAGCCCAGGGTCGTACCAGCTGGTGTTCCAGGGAAAGCTGGACTGCTGTAGATAAAATGCTGCTGTGGGTACTGGTTAGAACCAGACAGGTGTTGGCACGGAGTGGATACTGGCTGGAACCAGTTAAATAATAAATAAAGCTTGAGAGCGATGCAATATAGATGAAATGTAGAATTTGAGAGCGGAGAAATAATAATACCGGTGGAGAGTGGTAAACTGCAGAAAGGACACCGGCCCTTTAAGAGAAGCTGTACACTGCTGGAAGCTGAGCTGGAAGCAGGTGATGTTGTAGCTGGAAACAGGTGAGTCCAGAATGGATCGGAGAGTCAGGCTACACCGCAGATGGAATGCTGGTGCGGGTCTCTATAGCAGAAGTCTGGAGACAGGAGCTGGAACCTGGAAGACATTCACAGAAGAGAGGCAAACTGGAACTAGGTTTGACAACCAAAGCACTGACGCCTTCCTTGCTCAGGCACAACCTATTTATACCTGCAGCAAGGAAGGCATTGGCTAGGCAATTATGCAAATTAATAATACTGACAACGGATTGGTAGGAAAGATCAGCTGACAGAATCCAAGATGGCTGCGCCCATGCAGACACTTGGAGGGAAGTTTGGATTGTAATCCATGTGGTCTGGAAAACAGTAATGGCGGCGCCGGCCACCGGAGACAGGAGACGCCAGGCTGACAGATGCACATCCAACCACGCGGACACAGCGGAGGCCGCGGCTGACGTAATCGCCACTCTGAATGCAGAAGCTCAGGGACGGCGGCGGAGGCCGCGGGAGACGCCATGCCAGATGTATAAGGCGTTACTGTGACTGCGTCCAGAGAGACAGGCGAGGATGCGGGAATGTGCACATCAGGATGACAGATGGGATCCGGTCCTGGAGCGCTGAGCCAGCCTTAGGAGGCATCTGATAGGTAAGAAATGGCGTCCAGATACCCGGATCGTGACAGCACCCCCCCCCTTTAGGAGTGGCCCCAGGACACTTCTTTGGCTTTTGAGGAAACTTGGAATGGAATCTCCGGACCAAGGCTGGAGCATGGACATCAGAAGCATTGGTCCATGAACGTTCCTCAGGGCCATAACCCTTCCAGTCAATAAGATACTGTAGTTGACCGTAACGGTGACGTGAGTCCAGGATCTTGGCCACTTCATACTCAATGCCTCGTTGAGTTTGGACTTTCGGAGTTGGAGGAAGTGAGGAATGAAACCGATTCAAGATTAGCGGTTTCAACAGGGAAACATGGAATGTCCTGGGTATTTTTAAGAAAGGAGGTAACTGGAGTCTGTAAGCAACAGGATTGATGACTTGATCAATTTTAAAAGGACCGATGAAGCGAGGTGCAAACTTCATACTGGGAACTCTCAACCTCAAATTCTTCGTGGATAACCATACCCGATCACCCACCTTGAGAGCAGGAACTGCTCGACGCTTCTTATCCGCAAACTTCTTGTACCTGAACGATGCCTTGAGCAGAGCTGATCGTACGCTCTTCCAGATATTGGCAAACTGATGCAAGGTGATATCCACTGCGGGAACAGAAGTTGCTGGAAGCGGTTGGAACTCAGGGACTTTAGGGTGGAATCCAAAGTTGGTGAAGAATGGTGTTGAAGAAGATGAAGAATGATACTGGTTGTTATGACAGAACTCGGCCCAGGGAAGTAATTGAACCCAGTCATCTTGAGAGGAGGACACATAGATGCGGAGGAAGGACTCCAAGTCCTGATTCACCCTCTCAGTTTGACCATTGGTCTGAGGATGGTAAGCCGTGGAAAACTTTAGCTTGACTTGGAGGACTTGACATAAACTTCGCCAGAATTTGGCTGTGAATTGAACTCCTCGATCTGAGATAATTTCTTCTGGAAGACCGTGGAGTCGGAAGATCTCTTGTATAAATACTTGAGCCAACTTGGAAGCTGACGGAAGACCGGTGAGAGGAATGAAGTGTGCCATCTTGGTGAACCGGTCAACTACCACCCAGATGGTATTGAACTTGTTGCACATGGGCAAAACTGTAATAAAATCCATCGACAAATGGGTCCATGGTCGACGGGGAACAGATAGTGGAACCAGTTGCCCCGCAGGCGACTGGCGGGATACTTTATGTTGGGCACACTTTGGGCAAGATGCAATAAACTCCAAAACGTCCTTTTTCAGAGTTGGCCACCAATAGGACCTAGAGATAAACTCCAGGGTTTTTTGGATACCTGTATGTCCGGCAAAGCGGGAAGCATGGGCCCAATGCATGAGCTTCTTCCTTAGTGTCGGCTTCACAAAACTTTTCCCTGATGGGGGCGTAGAGTCCATCCCTACCGTGGAGAATGCCAACGGATTTATAATAGGATGCTTGTCTGAAGACTCTGACTCATTTTCTTGCTCCCATGAGCGGGAAAGGGCATCGGCCTTGCGATTCTGAGAGCCCGGACAGAACTGGAGTTTAAAGTCGAATCTGGAAAAGAAAAGTGCCCATCTGGCCTGACGAGGGTTGAGACATTGTGCGCCTTTTAGATATAGAAGGTTCTTGTGGTCTGTAAGTATAGTGATTGAATGGGAAGCTCCGTCCAACAGATATCTCCACTTCTCTAGAGCGAGCTTGATGGCTAGCAACTCCTGGTCGCCAATGGCATAGTTGCGCTCCGCTGGGGAGAACTTCCGGGAGAAGAAACTGCAAGGATGTAAATGGCCATCTTTAGCCCGCTGGGATAACACCGCTCCTACTCCAACGGAGGAGGCATCCACCTCTAAGATGAAAGGAGAGTCGATGTCAGGCTGTTTCAGGACAGGCGCAGAGATGAACCTCTGTTTCAAAAGATGAAAAGCTTGCATGGCTTCTTCAGACCACTTGGACGGGTTAGCACCCTTCTTGGTGAAAGCAGTAATAGGCGCCACAATGGTGGAAAAGTCTCGTATAAACTTTCGGTAATAATTGGCGAACCCTAAGAACCTCTGGACCCCTTTGAGGGTTAAGGGTACCGGCCAATTCTGGATTGCTTGTAGTTTCTCAGGATCCATCTCTAGTCCGGAACCGGACACAATGTACCCTAGAAACGGAATGGACTTGACTTCAAAGACGCATTTCTCTAATTTGCAGTAGAGATGATTGACACGGAGACGGGACAGAACCTCCTTTACCCAAAAACGATGTTCCTCTAAATTGTTGGCAAAAATGAGGATATCATCTAGATAGACCACGACATGACGGTATAGAATGTCTCTGAAGATCTCATTGACGAAATGCTGGAAGACAGCTGGAGCATTGCTCAATCCGAAGGGCATGACGAGGTACTCATAATGTCCGTCACGGGTGTTAAATGCGGTCTTCCACTCGTCACCCTCACGGATCCGGATGAGATTGTATGCACCTCTCAAGTCTAGCTTTGTAAAGATGGTAGCTCCGCTAACTCTGTCAAAGAGCTCAGTAAACAGGGGTAAAGGATAGCGGTTCTTGATGGTAATGTCGTTCAAACCTCTGTAGTCGATGCACGGCCGCAGACCACCATCTTTCTTTTTTACAAAGAAGAAGCCTGCGCCGGCTGGAGAAGAAGAAGGTCGAATGAACCCCTTTGCTAGGTTCTCTTTAATGTATTCCTCCATAGAATGCGTCTCAGGCAGAGACAACGGATAAGTTCGGCCTCGAGGTGGAACCTTCCCTGGAACGAGATCAATCGGGCAGTCCCATTCTCTATGAGGAGGAAGGATATCAGCAGAAGCTTTACTGAACACATCCGTGAAATCTTGATATGGAGGAGATGGAACATCAGACGACCTGGGGGAGGAAGAACAGACAGGCAACACTTTAAACAAACATGTCTCAGCACAGGAGGGACCCCATGCCAGGATTTGCGTAGTCGTCCAATCAATTGTAGGATTGTGAAGACGGAGCCATGGAAGGCCCAGGACCACAGGATGTGTGGCTCTTGGAATCACTAAAAGTGAAATAAGTTCGGAATGAAGAACTCCCACTCTCAGACGAACTGGTAGAGTCCTTAGAGCAATAACTGTATCAAAAATTTTACTGCCATCCACGGCAGTTAAGGAAAAGGAGGAAGGAAGTCTCTCGGTGGGTAGGGACCACCGTTTAACATAGGCTTCGGTAATAAAGTTCCCAGCTGCTCCGGAATCCAGGAGGGCAATGACGTTCTGATAACGTTGAGCAACTTGAAGCGAGACTGGGAGATTACAATCTTGAGGAGATGGAGAGGAGATCATTACTCCTAGCCGGCCCTCTCCTTGGCGAGCTAGGATTTGGAGTTTCCCGGACGTTTGGGACAGGCATTAATAGTGTGAGACGGAGCTGCACAATACAGACAGAGACTCAGAGAGACGTCTTCGGCGCTCAGCAGGAGTTAAATGGGAACGGCCAATTTGCATGGGTTCATCTTTAGTTGGTGACAGTTGGCGAGGAGGAGGAGCAGAAGATTTTGGAGCAGATCTTCCACGCTCAGTTGCTCTCTCTCTGAAACGTAAGTCAACTTTTGTACAAAGTGAGATTAGCTCATCTAACTTGGAGGGTAAGTCTCTGGTAGCTAACTCATCTTTAATACGCTCGGATAAACCATGCCAGAATGCAGCATACAGGGCCTCGTCGTTCCATGCCAGTTCAGATGCCAGGATCTGGAACTGTATAAGATATTGTCCTACAGTACGTGATCCCTGGCGTAAACGGAGAATCTCAGACGAAGCTGAAGTTACCCGGCCTGGCTCGTCGAAGATGCGCCTGAATGTTGACACGAATGCAGTGTAAGAAGATAGCAGGGTGTCGGACCTCTCCCATAACGGTGATGCCCAGTCAAGGGCTGAGCCACTGAGAAGAGAGATGATGTAGGCAATTTTTGTACGGTCACTGGGAAAATTGCCAGGTTGTAGCTCAAACTGAATCTCACACTGGTTGAGAAATCCCCTGCAGAATCTTGGAGATCCGTCAAATTTTGCTGGCGTTGGAAGATGAAGACGTGGAGCAGAAACGGGTAAGGTGGGTGGGGTTATAGTTGGAGTCACTGTGGTTGACGCCCCAGATGCACCTGATCCACGGAGAGTTGTCTGAATCCCATCCAGCCGAGTAGAGAGATCCTGGAGACAGCGGATGATGTGGCCCTGTGCAGCCTCCTGATGTTCAAGTCGGGCTGCCAGTTCTTGCATCGGCCTGGCCGCTTGATCCTGGTCTCCGGCTGGATTCATTTGGTCAGTGCTTACTGTCACAACTGAGGGCCTGAGCTGACGGAAGGCAGCCTCAGTTGTAGGGGCTGAGATGTACCGGAACCTGGGAGGTTGTATCAGACCCCTGGACATGTAAGTAACATGAAGAGAAACCGCCCGAAGGCGTGACCACGACAACTTGAGTAAAAGTCAATGATATTTATTTATGACAAACTCCATGCATCACAGTAGCAGTAAAAAGAAACATAAAAATCAGCAGAGAAATAATAATACAGTTCCTGGGTACTACAGGGTGGCAGGGGCCACAGAGCTCTGGTGGTATGAGACAGTTCTTATTATCTGCAAGTTGGAAAGTCCTTACCAGGCTCAACTGTAGCAATGAGGAAAGCCCAGGGTCGTACCAGCTGGTGTTCCAGGGAAAGCTGGACTGCTGTAGATAAAATGCTGCTGTGGGTACTGGTTAGAACCAGACAGGTGTTGGCACGGAGTGGATACTGGCTGGAACCAGTTAAATAATAAATAAAGCTTGAGAGCGATGCAATATAGATGAAATGTAGAATTTGAGAGCGGAGAAATAATAATACCGGTGGAGAGTGGTAAACTGCAGAAAGGACACCGGCCCTTTAAGAGAAGCTGTACACTGCTGGAAGCTGAGCTGGAAGCAGGTGATGTTGTAGCTGGAAACAGGTGAGTCCAGAATGGATCGGAGAGTCAGGCTACACCGCAGATGGAATGCTGGTGCGGGTCTCTATAGCAGAAGTCTGGAGACAGGAGCTGGAACCTGGAAGACATTCACAGAAGAGAGACAAACTGGAACTAGGTTTGACAACCAAAGCACTGACGCCTTCCTTGCTCAGGCACAACCTATTTATACCTGCAGCAAGGAAGGCATTGGCTAGGCAATTATGCAAATTAATAATACTGACAACGGATTGGTAGGAAAGATCAGCTGACAGAATCCAAGATGGCTGCGCCCATGCAGACACTTGGAGGGAAGTTTGGATTGTAATCCATGTGGTCTGGAAAACAGTAATGGCGGCGCCGGCCACCGGAGACAGGAGACGCCAGGCTGACAGATGCACATCCAACCACGCGGACACAGCGGAGGCCGCGGCTGACGTAATCGCCACTCTGAATGCAGAAGCTCAGGGACGGCGGCGGAGGCCGCGGGAGACGCCATGCCAGATGTATAAGGCGTTACTGTGACTGCGTCCAGAGAGACAGGCGAGGATGCGGGAATGTGCACATCAGGATGACAGATGGGATCCGGTCCTGGAGCGCTGAGCCAGCCTTAGGAGGCATCTGATAGGTAAGAAATGGCGTCCAGATACCCGGATCGTGACACCTGGGTCAGACCTGTGTTTTAGGTGCAAAAGGGGTATCAGTCTTCCTCTGATTAATTTACTCCATACTGTTCCTTATTATATATTTTAAATGGTCTATTCTATCATACAGTATATCCCCTTTCCCTTCTCTGCTCCAAGCTATAGATCTTAAGTACCTTTAGTTTTTCCTTAAACATTTGTGCCTTAGACCAGGCACTATTTTAGTTTCCCTTCTTTGCACAAACGCTAATTATTAATGTCAATTTTGAAGCTATGTACTCAGAACTGAAGACAGTATTCTAGGTGAGGTCTCACCAATATTCTCTATAGTGGCATCTCTACCTCTCTAGCTATCTAATTGACTTTGCAAGGGACAGATTAACAATGTGGTGGATGGAGCTGCAGCTGCAGATCTCAGCATAAAAATGTCCCCATCTTTATAACAGCATGATGAGGACCAGCCATCCAGATGGCCACAATCGCCATATGTCATAAGTATTAAAATTGTATTTCTAGTTTTCTCACAAAATTATGCAATTTAAAATGTTTATGTATTTAGAGAAACAGTAGTCTAGGGAGATGTACACACCTACGTAGCTTTGGCCACACCCACACATCACTGGTTACAGCTCCTCCCCTTCTGTACATGGTTTTGCATATTTGCTGTCCGAGTCCCATGTGGCTCTTAATCCAGCCCTGAGCTTTGCTGTATTACAGTGTTTGTCTACTATTAAAAAATCTACTAGTGACTCCTAGATCCCTTTCTCCTCAATAGTTCAATGTTTAGTGCCAGTAATTCTATATGCAATCTTTACATTTTTGAAAGACAAGTGCAAGATTTTGCATTTTTTCACATTAAAATGTTGCTGCCACACTTTTGAACATTTCTCTAGTCCATCTAATACATAAATCATGATAAAACCTACAGATTTACCCTATATTAAACACTATAAAAGGTTAAGAGACACAGTACGCAATTGGCGCACGAGGTACCGTAAGGGTACGCCCTTAGCGTAGCGGACGCTGTATCGGGAGCGAGCCGCTCGAGCGACACAAACGCTCGCGAGAATACGCTGTTGGTATCAAGCACACCATAGGCTGCCGATTACCGTAATGATACGCTACCAGCGTAGCGGACGCTCGAGACCACGAGGAGATCACAAGCGGCGCTGACGCTCACAGAATTAAACCTTCATAACTATACCTTAAAGAATGTACTTATACTGTAAACCTTTATGCAGTGATAATGTGTAGATGCAACGCAATGTAACCTTGTTAGTTTAAAAGCTGTATGAGCGACTGAGACGCTCAGAGAACCCTTAGAAATATAATAAACACTCAAATACCGGTCTAAGGTTCTAACACCTTTAAGAGAGAGAATGAACGTTCAATTGCAAAAGAATATACAGTACAGTTTATACACTACCAGGCTAACATAAATATCTAACAGAATTACTACACGTTAAAATACAATAGCAACACTATTACATTTAAGGGGAAGGAGTGAGAGAATGGCTTACAACAAATTAGGAGGTAAAATGGTTGCAGAGAACTTACGCACAAAGGGAAACAATCGCATGCGCCTTCCTGGATATCCAGCTCCTGATTATCAGTGATGAGAACCGTTGAGAAGAGTAGAATGGAGCTGGCCCAGGTCGGCTTGTCTTTATATACACTTACACACAGTACAGTACAATGGTCCCTACATTCTTATTGTTCATTGGACACAGGAATCCGTCTCCGCATTATAACAAAAGGTCATAGGTTGGTTCATACAGGTGGGCTGTGACTATTTCAAACTGCCCAGGTGGGAGGGGAACTCAGGTTTCCCGCCGCATGGGTAATAAACTGCAAATATAGTAAATGTCCATAAACTTCTTATAGTCATAACTATACGCACGAGCGATTAATCCGTTTCTAACCAACACCGGAATATTGCTAATTATATACCCTTCCGATGGATACTAAACACCACTGTGTAACCCCTGTCTGACCCTTCGTATCAAACAAAGAGGGATCTCTTTGTCTCTGAACATGCTACATTAACTAAACTTTCAGATTCTATCAACGGGACCATAATCTACAAAATACATTATATGACTAAAATATGTAACGATTGAGTCGCCCGCTAGATGCACACAAACTCTACCGTAAATGCGCATACCGTGCGCATGCGAGTGCACGTGACTGCGAGTATATGCACGCACGGGAGGGCTCATGCACGTGCAGCGGGCACACGCATGAGGTGCATATATGGCAATGTGCAGCGTGATATTTTCTGACTTTGACAGTCCACCCTTTGGCAGTCACCAATAACTGCCACTTCCTAAAACAGTTCAAAAAGAGAAAAATATATGTCATGTATAATACATTTCTATGATTGGGTAAGGGAGAAGAGAAGAAGGTGGGAAAAAGGTATGACCTAGTGAGATAGTAGAAGCATTTATGTATGAGTCCATGTTTGAGGGGTCATGTATCATCGTGCCGAACGTGTTTTAAATCAAGCTTCGAGGTATTGCGAAGTATACATTTGAATTCCTTCTTATCCCGTGGTACGGGTCTGTGGATGGGCTGTCAAACTTTACCGAGCTCTTTTCGGCTTTTGGTTGCAACAAAATGGGGGAGCACATTTTAGTTGATGATACATGAATGGGGGGGATATGTGAGTGCTGATATCTGTGCCTATATTCCCTATCGACTATGTGTGTCATTACCTGAAGGTTGTAGAGATGAAGATAAAGAGCAATTATGGTAAATGCAGTCATAAACTATGTGAATTTAATATACATTTGTTGATTGAAGTCTTGTCTGGTGTCTTGTCTTGATGTACATGTTGACTGTAGTCTCCCGATGCTTTTGCTATAATTGCTTGAGCAAAAAGCTTTCTCAATGTCCATAGACTTACAAAAGTGTTGGGCTATCGTAAAATTTTAAAATCGCTAGGGATATTGGGGGTCTATGGCATTGTCCATCAATGGTCTGTGTAAAAGGTTGTCAAATTCTTCTTCCAAGCGGATGTCTTTTTACCTTGGAGGAAAACAAAGGAGAAACGGGTGAAAGAAACGGACCGTGGAATCACATTTTCATCACAACACTGTCTCAATGGTTGGGTCGTAAATCAAATCAGTCGTTGTTATTACAGTATCTTCACTTCTTAAACTCATCACTCGGGCGCTACGTTTACACTTTGTTAAAACCTGAACGCATCTAAATATCAGACCGACCAATATGATGACACCCAGAATACACAAAAGAAATTTACCTACATCCATTATAATTCCTTGAGCCCATTCTCCTAAACCAGAGAACCAATTTCGTGGGTTCAACCATGATACCCAACCGGTCAGCTCATTACCCACAGCAGTAAGGGTGAGATTGTGTTTCCTTCGGAACTCCCATTTTAATTGCAAAATGTCATCCATCTTTTGGTCTATGACCTCGGCTGGGTCCTCAGTGCTGTTTGTAATATATGTGCAGCACTTTATTCCATACTGAGTCGCTAGGGTAACACAATACCCGCCTGTCACAGCCGTGGGATAATTGAGAATCATCCTATGCTGAACCAGTTCTGTTTTGTAGGCTTGTAACTCTCTCCCAGTATACCTGAATGTGTCATCATACATTTCAGTGATATTGTCTAATAAATTTGCAAGCGCAGATATATATTTATAATGTATCACTCCTCTGGCGGAACGAGTGATATCTAACGCGATTAGGAATTGAATCCCGGTGGATTCATGGATCAGGTCAGAGGCCGGATGCTCTGTTCCTTCTATCAGGTGCCGTTTAACGATGTGCTCGTAATGAGTGTGAGTATAAGGAGCTTGGGCACTGCGGTGAATATCTTTCATTTTGGTATGTGATACAGTCATTACCTCAGGCAATACATTTCCAATATAACACAACCCTTCTGAGTTTGGGGCAAGCCACTTATACGCCTTTCTCCCGCATATGAAATATGCATCATCGGGGAGAACATATGGGACTGAATATGTTAGAACCATGTTACACATCTTCCATGTGAACCCTCCTAACCCTAATTCTCCCATCTGTCTAGTACACGTATCCGGTTGTATGATATGTGCACAGTATCCTGGTGATACTTCTCCAACTCTCATGGTCCTACTTCCTAGGGTGTACCTATATCGGAAATATTTTCCACTATCGGCTATGTGGCGTATAAGCTTCTGTATCTGTAGGCATTCTATCGGCTCTATATGAAAAGGTCATGGTTTTGTTATTCCATGACACTTCCCAATTTCCCGGCTTTCGGGGATTGGAAATGTTAAAACACACTAAGGACCTATCCACATGGTATTGGTGGAGCTTCAAACTAGGAGGACTAGAGATGTTAAACCTCTTGTCCACCGGCCTCCCACCACTTAACTCAAGTACCTCCCCTATCGTTAAAGGAAATGGTACTAGTCCTGACTTGCTGTGACCTTGAGGTACTTGAGAGCATACCCAGCAGTCTGTTTGGTTTAACACCTTACCCACTAATGAGTGATAGTCACCCAATGGATGCCGGTTCATGTTAATGTTAAAACTGGACTGACATTTCTTGATGCACCCATCCTCAACTAAGTTATCACAATGCCTACAGATGCAATTTTCTTCAGTTAACAATCCTTCACAGTTCCTTCTATGGTCAATGCTACCAGATCGTTTTCTGATACTCGCCTTTGCTTGGTGATTATGTTGTTCTTGGAAATCTACGCCTCCATCTCTGTCATCAGAACCCATTCCAGAACCTCTCTCGACCTCCATGGTACTCTCGCCGGAACAGACTGCTCTGGTCAACATCATGGTCAACAGGAAAATCCGGATCACAGTCTCTTGGGGCAAGTCCATCTTATAGGAGGAAATGGAGAAAAATGAGAAGGGGGAAAGAAATAATTGAGGGAGATGGGATGGGAGGTGGAGAAAAACAATAAAAGGGAACAGGGGATCGACAACTGCCTCCGATCTTATTATTCTCAATGCTCAGGTGCCGTTTCACTCTTCCTGAAACAGACACTCCAGTGATACAACTTCCTCTACCGTCTGTTCTTTATCACGAGACCTCTCTGGATCAGCAACCTTCTTACAATGGGACGAATGAACCCAAGTCTCTCTCTCGGCAACCTTCAATGCTGTCGTGCTAATCAATAAGACTTGGTATGGTCCTTCCCATCTGTCAATAAGGCAACCTGAGCGTAGAAAATTCCGTATCATTACATAATCCCCAGGTTCAATGTCATGACAATTACTATCTGGCAGATCAGGAATCACCAACTTCAAATTATCATTCTGATTCCTTAGCTGTTTACTCATCTTAACCAAGTACTTTACAGTCACTTCATTGTTACACTTCAAATCATCCTGAGGGTTAATCATAACATGCGGTTGTCGACCAAACAGAATTTCAAAGGGGGACAGATTAAGAGGGGACCTGGGAGTGGTTCTGATGCTGTATAGTACAATGGGCAAAGCTTCTGGCCATGTCAATCCTGTTTCTGCCATAACTTTGCTCAATTTATTTTTAATAGTGCTGTTCACTCTTTCTACCTTCGCACTCGCCTGGGGGCGGTACGGAGTGTGCAGCTTACTATTAATTCCCATCAATTTACACATTCCTTGAAAAACATCACCTGTAAAATGGGTACCCCTATCACTTTCAATTATTCTAGAGATACCGTATCTACACACAAATTCCTGCACAATTTTCTTAGCAGTAAACATAGCGGTATTTGTGGCCGCAGGAAATGCTTCGACCCAATTTGAAAACACATCTATACAAACTAGTACATACTTCAAATTTCGACAAGGGGGCAATTGTATGAAATCAATCTGTATTACTTGAAAAGGGCCGTCTGTTGGTGGGATATGAGATGGTTCTGTTGGTATTGCTTTCCCGATATTCTTCCTCAAGCAGGTGAGGCATGTCATCGCTCTCTTTCCCACATGGGAAGAAAATCCTGGGGCGCACCAATAAGCTCTTACTAGCTTACACATCCCTTCTTTGCCCAGATGAGTCAGCCCGTGTGCTGCTTCCGCTAGACTTGGAAGGTATGCTCTTGGTGCCACTGGTTTACCATGTCCATCTGTCCAGAGTCCTGAGGACTCCTGGCCATATCCTTTTAACCTCCAGACTGCCTTTTCCTGTGGGGAACACAAATTTTGCATTTCACACAATTTCTGTGTGTTGACAGTATTAAATACCATCAGTTGTGTGGTGTCTGTCTGTATGGGGGTACCAGCTGCTAACTTAGCAGCTTCGTCTGCTCGGCTGTTACCAAGTGATACCGGGTCTTGGCTATATGTGTGTGCTTTACACTTGATAACAGCCACTCTGTTGGGTTCCTGTATCGCTGTTAGAAGCCTTTTGATGTGAGCTGCATGCGCTACCGGTGTACCAGCTGCCGTCATGAAATTTCTGAGGCGCCATAGGGCTCCGAAATCATGGACTACCCCGAAGGCGTATCTAGAATCGGTATAGATATTGGCTGACTTTCCCTTAGCCAATTCACATGCTCTGGTTAGGGCAACCAGTTCAGCAACCTGGGCTGAGTGAGGTGGGCCTAGCGGTTCTGCTTCTATGGTGCCTTGGTCATCTACAACTGCGTATCCAGTACACAAGTCTCCCGAGTCCGTCTGTCTGTGACAACTACCGTCAGTGTAGAAAGTAAAATCTACATCTTCTAGTGGGTTGTCACTGATGTCAGGCCTTGCCGTGAAATTTTGGGTCAAATATTCCATACAATCATGCATGTCTTTTCCTATACTAAATCCTCCTTCACCATCACTCTCATCCTCCACCCTTTGTGCCTGTCCAGGCACACATGGGAGATACGTTGCAGGATTTAATGCGCTGCATCTCTTTATGGTGATGTTTACGGGGGCCATTAATGCCAATTCCCATCTTGTAAACCGTGCTGAGGAGACGTGTCTGGTTTGAGCCGAATTTAGCAAGGCTGACACTGCATGCGGTGCATGGATTGTGAGGTTGTGTCCTAGCACTACATCTTCGCTTTTTGTTACTAGCAATGCTATCGCAGCAACACTTCGCAAGCATGTGGGGAGGGATCGCGCTACCGTATCTAGCTGAGAGCTGTAGTATGCTACCGGCCTGCTGGCATCACCGTGCTTTTGGGTTAGGACGCCTGCCGCGCAACCAGCACTTTCTGTTCCGTACAGCTCAAAGGGTTTCCCATAGTCTGGCATACCTAATGCTGGTGCCTGCGTTAGGCACTGTTTAAGCCTCTCAAATGCCATCTCAGATTCGTCTGTATGCGAAATCCGATCAGGTTTGTTTGATGAGACCATTTCCTGTAAAGGTAATGCTAGTATGGAAAAACCTGGGATCCAGTTACGGCAATACCCACACATTCCTAAAAACGTTCTGATCTGTTGCTGGGTTTGTGGCAGAGTCATGTCACGAATTGCTTGAATTCTATCAGCGGTCAGGTGTCTCAGTCCTTGTGTCAGACAGTGTCCCAAATATTTTACCTTAGTCTGGCATAATTGCAATTTATCTTTTGAAACCTTGTGTCCGGTTTCTGAGAGATGAAACAGGAGTTGTTTCGTATCTCTCAGGGACGATTCGAGTGAATCAGAACACAGAAGTAGATCGTCTACATACTGTATTAATATTGATCCACTCTCAGGTTGAAAAGACTGTAAACAATCATGCAAGGCTTGTGAGAAATACTTGGACTGTCAATGAAACCTTGTGGTAAGCGAGTCCAGGTGTATTGAACTCCTCTGTATGTGAACGCAAACAAATATTGGCTGTCAGGGTGCAGAGGTACCGAGAAGAAGGCGGAGCAGAGGTCAATTACAGTGAAAAATTTCGCAGTGGGAGGGATTTGCATAAGGATGACAGCTGGATTTGGCACTACGGGGAACTGATTCTCAACTATTTTGTTAATCCCCCTTAGATCCTGCACTAGCCTGTAACCCCTCCCCCCACTCTTTTTAACAGGGAAGATGGGACTATTGGCAGTGCTGGATGTTCTTACCAGAATGCCCTGTTGTAGCAAGCGCTCTATTACGGGGTACACTCCTAACTCCACCTCTGGCTTCAGAGGGTATTGTGGGATTTTTGGAGCTATCCTACCATCTTTTACTTGCACAACTACTGGAGCTACGTTTGCCATTAATCCAGTGTCTTGTCCATCTTTAGTCCAAAGTGACTCTGGTATTTGGGATGTCATTTCTTCTACCTGGGATGGACTCCTGTTTATCATAACAGTATGTGACATTAATTTTGATGGGGAGTCTAGCATATCTTGTACTTCCTGAGCGTGGTTCTCAGGTATGTCTAGGAATACACCCTCAGGAGTACAATATATGACGCACCCCATTTTACACAATAAATCTCTTCCCAGGAGATTAGTCGGTGCCGATGCAGCCAGCAAAAAGGAATGCTTGGTATGCAACGGCCCTATTGTAATCTCTGCTGGTTTGCTAACAGGGTAGTGCTGTACTACTCCCGTTACTCCCATGGCTGGAATTGTCTTACCAGTGGTTCTCATGCCCACTGTCGAATTTATCACTGATTTGGCCGCCCCCGTATCTACAAGGAAATTTAATGGTTTACCAGCTACATCAATTGTGACCTCGGGTTCACTTCCAAGACTCGCAATTAATTTCACTGGCTGCAGATTACAGGTATGGCCACACCCCTATTGGGTATGGTGACCTCCCTGAATCGCACTGGCAGCAATTACTTGTGGTGGGGGTAGATGGGAACTATCAGAGATTTGCCAGTCTCTTCTTGGGGGATACCTTTTTGTTTCCCCTGTATGTGGCTCATAGCTCCGCCCCTGCGGTCCTTGATCCCAATGTCTCGTATCTGGTCGTTGCCTAGGGGGTTGATATGAATATTGTATTTGTTTTGTCTTACAATCACGTGCCATGTGTCCCTCTCTGTGGCAATTATAACATTTTATACCTCTTGACTTACCCACAGGGGTCACAGTTCTGGGCTGAGGTGGCCGGGTAGTAAGGGCCTGTATGCTCACAGCCATTAGCTTATCACTCTGTGACTCCCTGTGTCTGATGATATTCCGATCATGCCCAGCAGCAGCCTCTCCCAATGCATCCACCGACATACCTCTCCAATCAGGCCTAGTGGTTTGTATTCTATTCCTTAAAACCTCTTTTAGACCGTCCATTAATACAGAAACAGCTACTTCCCTGTGGTGTACATTAGTTTTAATGTCATCTATACCAGTGTACCTAGCCATATCCTGCAGAGCCCGGTGAAAATACTCTGGTGTGGATTCACCTTCTTTTTGTTTTATTGTAAAGATTTTATTCCACTTTACTACTGCAGGAAAATATACTCCTAACTGTAAGTTGATTCTCTTTACATTATCCTGATTATACTCGTCTGTTAGTGGTACTTCCTCATCTAACTTGCAATCAGCGATAAACTTTAACGAATCAACATTGGGGGGTAAACATGCCCTCAAAACTGTCCTCCAGTCTTTGTTATTTGGCTCTGCAGAATTTCCTAGCTCTCTAATATACTTTTGACATGCAACTAAGTCTTTCCTAGGATCAGGGAATTCAGACATCATTGATCTTAATTCTGCTCGGGAAAAGGGACAGTGCATGGCGATGTTCCTGACAGGAGTTGCTCCTGAAGTGTCAGTTTTCCCATTTGGCACCGCTATTACCCTAACTGGATTAAGTCCCACAACATCATTCTGAGTAGATTCTACAACATGTGGTGAAATGGTTTCAGCATAGTGTATGGTGCCGTACTTACCAGTCGATACGACCTCACCTGTCCCTCCGCTAGGGGCCTTTGATACTAATCTTACGGGTTGGGTCGTGCCCACTGCTGTTTCTGATATGGTGGCTGCTAGGGAGAGTGCTGATATTGTTGTGGGCTCATCCTCTTGGTCACAATCCTGGGGAAAGTTCAAAACAGGGTACAACTTGCACGGATTAGTGTTAGCATTAATTACTTTAGTTACATTATCTTTAACTTCTATACATTTATCATAACCTTGTGTGCCATTCTCTGCAACCAATTTCTCTCCAGGTATGTATGGTGGTGGGGGTGCAGTGGCTATCAGTTTCCTGATAGGGTTAGATCCAGTGGCTTGCGCCAACCCCCTTTGTATTTCACCTTCCTGTTGCCACAATGTTAAATAGTTATAATGTCTAATACGCCTTTTTGAAGATTTAATCAGGCAAACTCTTCTCCTTAAATTCTGTAATACTTCTGTGTTAAAACTACCTACCCGGGGAAACTTCTCCCCGTCATGCACAGTCATCCTTTCCCATTCATTGCACAACATCTCTGTGTGATGACCATATTTCTCACACATGATATACCTTGCCGACCCGATTGGTCGGTTTACCAAATCATCCTGAACCTCGGTTGATCGCCCCTTACCTGAACAACTGGCCCCCATCTTTTCAGGTGCTGCTTTCACTACCACTGACTTCAAATCAGGGTCTTCGGCAACCCTTACAAAAACCAAGATGTCCGGGGTAAGGCTGCGGTGGGGGTTTTGCCTCGAGGTCCGCCCACTTAACTCCCGCCCACGCTGGCCAATACGGCGACCAAAGTTCCCAGAGGTTCCGTACCCAACCTAGGGCACCTATGAACGTCTACTTGCTCGGGCGTGTGGGAGTATGTTACCCTCCCCAGCAAGTATCAGTCTTTGGAATGTCCCTGAGTGATCAGGCTACTTCCCTTAAAATAAAAAAAATTACACAAATCACGTTAACAATGTGCAAGTAGCGTTCTTATGAATATTCAAGACACGCTAATGCACACAATCACATGCGGTACAATCGTATCTGCACACAAGCAACTAATCTTGTGTGCGGAACGATCAGTGGAATCGAAAATTTCGGCTGCGAATTCCTTCAACCTGAGCTTTACTGGCCTATATGGGTCTCGCACCAACCCTCTTTGGTTGTGCTCTCTACTTCTAGTCTGCTGTACCTGAACCTCCTGGTCTGTTATGTACAGCAGACTCTACTGCTCATAATATGTCGAGACTAACAAGGGACGCCTCCCAAGCCACCCCACGCTATCACTCTCGCTGGTGTACCTCTTCCTACTGGCCTATGGTTCCCACGTTCGTAAAAAAAGAGAGATCTTATATATACACACTCTTACATTCGAACACTCTTATTTCTGTACAGAATTCCTTTCATTCAGTAATAGTCTAACCCAGAAGAATTGCAACAGAGAAAGTTTTTCTTTTAACTTTAACTTTTTGGATTTGAGATAGATTTGCGTTATTATCGCGTTACTTCCTTATCGCCTACTAAAACAATACTATCGTGCGGTTTGTATTATGTGGGCGTATCCGTACGCTCCGTTGCGTAATATACGCTCCGTGCGTCGACCCTTGCGTCGTGTACGCCCCGCCCTTGTAAGGACACGTGTACACAGACCAAGTACATCCACAGTAACACAACTACACGTTTATCAATGTAAATGATCTTTAAGTGTAATCATTTACTGGACACCACCCAAATCTCCCTTGTATTTCTAGGCGAGACTGTGTGCGTGCCTTTACAACTATTCCCTTAAATATTACTTTTTATCTTTTAACTATTAATAACAACAAATCTCTCAGCACGTTATCAATGGTATGTGGCAATCAGGAGAATGAGATACGGACAAATACTACTAAGCAAGAAATACAGGTGTGTGTGCTTATGCATACGTACGCAAAACAGAAACTAAACAGTTTTATAAGACAATAACGTACTGTTCTTACCTTCCGGTTCCGGATTCCCTCAGCACTCCTTACTAAGCGAAGCAGACGCTTATCTGGTCAGCACTGCGAGGGATACCACCTTCCCGCCCTTTGCTGACCGATAATGTCTGCTAAAGTTACCTAGTGCAGATATGTGAAGAGCGGCCGAGCCCCCAATTGATAAAACCTACAGATTTACCCTATATTAAGCACTATAAAAGGTTAAGAGACACAGTACGCAATTGGCGCACGAGGTACCGTAAGGGTACGCCCTTAGCGTAGCGGACGCTGTATCAGGAGCGAGCCGCTCGAGCGACACAAACGCTCGCGAGAATACGCTGTTGGTATCAAGCACACCATAGGCTGCCGATTACCGTAATGATACGCTACCAGCGTAGCGGACGCTCGAGACCACGAGGAGATCACAAGCGGCGCTGACGCTCACAGAATTAAACCTTCATAACTATACCTTAAAGAATGTACTTATACTGTAAACCTTTATGCAGTGATAATGTGTAGATGCAACGCAATGTAACCTTGTTAGTTTAAAAGCTGTATGAGCGACTGAGACGCTCAGAGAACCCTTAGAAATATAATAAACACTCAAATACCGGTCTAAGGTTCTAACACCTTTAAGAGAGAGAATGAACGTTCAATTGCAAAAGAATATACAGTACAGTTTATACACTACCAGGCTAACATAAATATCTAACAGAATTACTACACGTTAAAATACAATAGCAACACTATTACATTTAAGGGGAAGGAGTGAGAGAATGGCTTACAACAAATTAGGAGGTAAAATGGTTGCAGAGAACTTACGCACAAAGGGAAACAATCGCATGCGCCTTCCTGGATATCCAGCTCCCGATTATCAGTGATGAGAACCGTTGAGAAGAGTAGAATGGAGCTGGCCCAGGTCGGCTTGTCTTTATATACACTTACACACAGTACAGTACAATGGTCCCTACATTCTTATTGTTCATTGGACACAGGAATCCGTCTCCGCATTATAACAAAAGGTCATAGGTTGGTTCATACAGGTGGGCTGTGACTATTTCAAACTGCCCAGGTGGGAGGGGAACTCAGGTTTCCCGCCGCATGGGTAATAAACTGCAAATATAGTAAATGTCCATAAACTTCTTATAGTCATAACTATACGCACGAGCGATTAATCCGTTTCTAACCAACACCGGAATATTGCTAATTATATACCCTTCCGATGGATACTAAACACCACTGTGTAACCCCTGTCTGACCCTTCGTATCAAACAAAGAGGGATCTCTTTGTCTCTGAACATGCTACATTAACTAAACTTTCAGATTCTATCAACGGGACCATAATCTACAAAATACATTATATGACTAAAATATGTAACGATTGAGTCGCCCGCTAGATGCACACAAACTCTACCGTAAATGCACATACCGTGCGCATGCGAGTGCACGCGACTGCGAGTATATGCACGCACGGGAGGGCTCATGCACGTGCAGTGGGCACACGCATGAGGTGCATATATGGCAATGTGCAGCGTGATATTTTTCTGACTTTGACAATCACTTTGTATAACTTTCTCCAATAATGTGTCTTAAATTTCATTAGCAATGTCACCAATAAAGATACTGAAAAGCACTATTCCATGTGTTGGTCCTAGTGTAGATACCCTTGAATCCATCTCGTCTGGCCTCACTGACCTGTCCACTTTTAGTTTTGACAGTTCTCTGTAAGTGGCCTTTTGTTTTCCTCCTTTGTATAAATGTTTGTGTTATTTAGCGGTGATTAATCTCCTTCTCCTTTGAATGCATAGCAAAAAATAAGCATTAATAATTTGTCATATACTTGACTTGACCAACACCTCTTACCACTTCTTGTTTTTATTATTTTTTTTATATAACTAATACGCTTGTCCCCTTTTCCTTCTGACTGTGCAATCATCTTCTCATTTGGGTGTAGTATTGTATGCCGACGGCCGGGCTCCCAGCGGCCAGCATACCAGCGCCGGGATCCCGACCGCCGGCATACCAGCAGCGTGGCCAGCGCAAATGAGCCCTTTGTGGGCTCACTGCGCTCACCACGCTGCGGGCACGGTGGCGCGCTACGTGTGCCACGCTATTTATTCTCCCTCCAGGGGGGTCGTGGACCCCCAAGAGGGAGAAAAAGTGTCAATATGCCGGCTGTCGGGATCCCGGCGCCGGTATACTGCACGCCGGGATTCCCACAGCCGGCAAACTGAAGACCACCCTTTCATTTTGGGCCTTTGCACTTCCAATTCTTAGCCTATGCATTTTTCTTCATTCCTCTGAGTCTATATATTTTTCCTAAAACACATCTTTTTGTTTTTACAATACCTGCTACATTTTTTTAGAAACCAAACTTGCTCCCTTATTCTTGTACTTTTCTTACCTTGTTTGATGTAAAATCATACTTGCCTACTTTTGATAAAGTATGTCAGGGAGATTGTGAAAGTAACACCTATCAGCGCCGACGTGTACTGTACATCTGATAGGCTTGTCATAAACATGACTTATAGGCCCTACACACTGGCCGATTTTTTGAAAGATATGAACGATCTCGTTCATAAATGAACGAGAACTCGTTCATATCTTTCAGTGTGGAGGCTCCAGCGATGAACGATGCGCGGTCCCGCGCTCGTTCATCGCTGGTCTCCCGTCGGCTGTGCATGCAGGCCAATATGGACGATCTCGTCCATATTTGCCTGCACTTCAATGCAGCCGCGTGACGGGGGGAGTGAAGAAACTTCACTCCCCCCGTCACTGCCCCCCGCCGCCGGGTCGCTCGTCGGCCGTATCCGTCGTCGGGCAGCTCGGCGGCGGGTCGGCTAGTGAGTAGGGCCCTTTACATCCAAATGTAAATGAGCCCCAAAATTAGTAAGATCTACTTGTTGAAGAAAAGACGCTGATATTTTTCAGGATTTGTTTTTGCAGTGTGTTTTACAAGAGGTTCCATGTACTGTAAGTGGCCAAGAGAAACCTTGTTTAAAATGCATGTAGCCATAGGGATCATTGTGCCTTATAACCAATACACGGAAATGGCGCTGATGAGCCCATTTGAATGTATGGTATGTATCGCTGATTCTATTTTCCCCCACGAATGTAACAGCTACATAATGGTGGTAAGGTGCAATCAGGGAGATTGAGCGACTATTCAGGGAGTCAGGGAGATTGCTGCTATTTCAGGGAATCTCCTGCAGAATGAGGGAGTGAAGGCAACTATGAGTAAAATGTATCTTTTAGTATTGTACTTAAAATTTTCTAACTGTTCCTGTCCCGATTCAATTATCTCCATCTTGCTAATACTGTAATTGCTTACATATTCAGTCCATATAATAGTAATCTTGAGGCCCAGTATATTCCTGTTTTTGGAGCCCCTGTCCCTAACTGTTAAATACAGAGTTGAAATAGGCAGCACCTATGTCTCTCCAGCCACTTGCCCCAGTTGTCTCCCAGCCACATGCTGCCTGTGTCTTTCCAGCTTCATCCCTCGTGTGAATCTCCAGCCACATGCACCCTGTGTCTTTCCAGTCATTGAACATTTTGTCCCTCTGGCTCATACCTCCCTGTGCCTCTTCATCCCCATCTCCCAAGTTCACTCAGGCCTCATGTGCCCTAGTTAGCTCCAGTTGCTTCCTACTTCCTCTGTCTTCTGGCTGAAGGTGATACTTCTGCGTGTGTCTCCTCTTCCCTTCAGTGGCGCAACATCATGATGTCATGCATGGCACCAACAATTTAAAAATAACGAGACCCATACATCAGTGCATTAAAAAGCTTCCCATTTCATTCCTGCGCCCTGCTTAATAGTTCAGTAACACAGGCAGCGATCCAAACATACCGCTGCTCCCGGACTGTAGGAGCATGCCCCCTAGTAACTGGGGCTCCTTGGAATTTTGAAGTGTTACCCTTGTACCCCCTGTCATTGGGCTTGTACATATTTTTTTACCTCTTCATAGCCTAAAATGTACACTTTTTATTAAACCATGTTTCTTGATGACCACTGGAACTTAGGTTCTTCACCACACTAACATCTGATAATCTGTTATCACAAGCACGGTCAACTCTTTAGCACCCACAGATGATTTAATAGGAATGTAGTCTGGTGATAAGCTAGGGTCTGGCAATGCTGTCTCATATACATAGGATACATGGACATATTAAGAGAGGAGGGGTCTCGTGTGTAGTATCCGTCTACTGCTCATGCACAGGTCTCTGAGAAAATGTTGTGGCAGACATTTTTCTGACTACTGCCCATGCACTTATTGCTGGGAAAATAAACACCACAACATTTCCAGGTTGATGTCTGCAGCCAGAACAGGCTCTAATCAATTTGATGCCCTAGGCAAGATTGTTGTTGAAGCCCCCTAGCAGATAATCCCACCAGTTTAGTGTTTATACATTGACACCAAAAATAACACTTAAGTTTATGGCTGGAATAGGTTGGAGGTATCATGACAAACAAGGCCATCATTGACCTCTTGTGACCCTAGAAATAGCCCTTGATGAAGTGGCTCCACCTACCCATCACACTACATGTAGGCCTAGATGTCAACCATGGCACTCTAAATTAACATGACAACTACAAAAACTCACGTGAAAACTTGAACGTCAGTGGCGTAATCTCGTATTTCAAGTGACTTCCTCACATATAAGACTGTCTACCACTCTTATAGAAATGCCCTGGACACTGCCAAACACACATATTTCCAAACTCTTATTTCTGCTCAAGCCTCTAACCCCAAATGACTTTTTAATACATTTAAATCACTTCTGAATCCTCCTTCACCTACCCCACCAGCCACTATCAAGGCACAGGATCTTGCTTCCTACTTCAAGGAGAATATTGATAAGATCCGAGATGAAATGGTATGCTCTTCGGCAGCTAGTGACTTGCTCCGTTCTTTATCTGAACCCTCTGGCACTCTCTCTTCATTTGATCTGACAAATGAAGATGAAGTATCATCATTCTTCTCATCCTGCTTCTATACTACCTCTCCTCTTGATCCTTCACCCTCACAAATAAGTAAAGCTCTGTCTCTGGTGCTCATCCCTACCTTAACTAACATCTGCAATCTCTCTTTCTCTCTACTGGTATTTTTCCTTCACTCTTCAAGCATGCAGTGATTACTCCCATTTAAAAAAAAAAAAAATCTGACCCTAACGCACTCTCAAACTACCGCCCTATCTCTCAGCTCCCTTGTCTCTCTAAGCTACTTGAGAGACTTACCTACACTCGACTCACACTTTCTTAACTCACACACTTTATTGGACCCACTTCAATCAGGCTTCCGTTCCCAACACTCCACAGAGACAGCACTGACTAAAGTGGTTAATGATTTGGTCACTACGAAGTCTTAAGGCCATTACTCACTACTTATTCTTCTAGCTCTATCTGCTGCATTTGACACTGTTGACCACTCTCTTCTCATACAAACACTACAATGCCTAGGTCTTAAAGACACAGCCCTTTCTTGGTTCCTATCCTACCTATCTAATCGCCCCTTCAGTGTTCACTTCTCTGAATCTACCTCCTCTTCGCTACCTCTTTCAGTTGGAGTACTGCAAGGCTCAGTTTTGGGTCCTCTGCTTTTCTCTATCTATACCTCATCTCCTGGTAAACTAATCAGCTCTTTTGGATTTCAGTATCATCTGTACGCAGATGATACTCAAATCTACCTATCCTCCCCTGACTTGTCCCTATCTGTACTGGGCCGTGTCACTGAATGCCTTTCTGCCATTTCATCCTGGATGAAATCTCGCCACCTCAAACTTAATATTTCAAAGACAGAGTTAATTATATTTCCACCGGCCAATAGTAGGTAACAACCTGATATCTCTATCACTGTTGAAATCTCAACTATCTACCCTACCCCACAAGCTCGCTGCCTAGGTGTCATCCTTGACTCTGATCTGTCCTTTGTTCCCCACATTCAATCTGTCTCAAAATCATGCTACATGCATCTAAAAAACATATCCAAAATACGACCATACCTTACACAAGACACTGCTAAAACTCTAATCCACGCTCTCATTATCTCCCGCATTGATTATTGCAATAGTCTCCTAACTGGTCTTCCCAAAATGAGACTCTCACCACTACACTACAATCCATTAGGAATGCAGCGGCGAGGCTTATCTTCCTCGCTAGACGTTCATCGTCTGCAGATCCACTCTGCCAGTCTCTCCATTGGTTACCTGTATTCTACCGTATTAAATATAAAATACTTTTACTCACACACAAGGCCATTAACCAAACTACACCAACGTACATCACTTCGCTTATCTCAAAATATCTCCCAACCCGACCTCTTCGCTCTTCACAAGACCTGCGTCTCTCATCCACACTCATTACTCGCTCCCACTCACGATTACAGGACTTTCATCAGGCTGCACCCACTCTGTGGAATCCCCTACCACGCATAATAAGACTCTCCTCTAGTCTCCAAACCTTCAAGCGTTCCCTGAAAACTCACCTCTTTAGGCAAGCATATCAAATTCCAGAACCGCCCACATAACTTTCATAAACCTTCCTATCAAATTACATCCCCTCTGCACAGTCCACACATATCCTCACATGTCTTCTCATTCTTCACTTTCCCTTCCTCTCGAACTCGGTTCATCATTGCTGTATGACCATATCATACAGCCCACCAAGAACCTTTGCAATCTGGCGGACAACTATGCAATAGATAGCACCTTTCCTTGTGTACACATGCCTATTTTCCTATAGATTATAAGCTTGCGAGCAGGGCCTTCCTACCTCTATGACTGTTTGTTATTACCCAGTGTTGTTATATCATTGTTATTTCCAATTGTAAAGCGCAACGGAATTTGCTGCGCTATATAAGAAACTGTTAATAAATAAAATAATAAATAATTGTGCATCAGAATACTAAGCTTTACAGACTTCAAACAATGGTAAAGGTAACTTTGTCTCCCAATCTATACAATTTAGGGGGACATTTACTAAGCAGTGATAAGAGCGGAGAGGTGAGCCAGTGGAGAAGATGCCCCATCAACCAATCAGCAGCTCTGTATAATTTTATAGTATGCAAATTATAGATGTTACTTCAGTGCTGATTGGTTGACATGGGCAACTTCTCCACTGGTTTACTTCGCCACTCTTATCACTGCTTAGTAAATGTCCCCCTTAAACTGTATAAAAGTATCTCTGTGGCTGTTTTTTCCCAAAGATCACTTCAGAAAGTTCTACACCTAATGTATATTCTTTTTGTGAACACAATCGTGCTCCACCAGGCTACTCCACTAACCCAGCAGTTCTAAGAGAGCACGTTATGCTGGCTGTACGTGTGCAGCAACATAAAACGCTTTGCATAACATGGTTGGTAAAACAACAAGAAAATAAAGCTGAATATACAGGAGAGACCCACAGTATGACATGGTTATGACATAGAGGAGAGGAAGCACTACAGCTGGCCAAACAAAAAAGGCAGTAGCTGCATGACAGATAAATGCTGTATGCTTACTCTCCTGACCTCCCCTAAGCACCATCCCCAGTTTGGAGCCCCCAGCTCAGCACCCCTCCCAGCTGTCAGCAATGGCTGCCGCCCCTGGAAGCAATGTAATGCTGACAGGCTAGAAAGGGAATGGCTACACATTGAAAGCACTTTCTGCTAATCGCAGTAAATAGTGGTAGTCCCAGGTTGAGCAAACATTTCCCCACGGGACTGCCTGTCATGTACGTGATTAGTGGAAGACAGCACTTCAATTTTATTGGGGAGGCTGCAGTCCCCAGGTAACTGCCACTGATTAAGATATAATTATACTGAAAAAAGGACATTGCTCATTGGTTACCACTGAAGTGGAAATTAATGAGTTTCACCTCCTTTATATACTATTTAGCATATATGATTTATTATGCAGCATGTCAAGTGCCAGGGTTTCCATATAAGGTAAAGGGTGATCCGTCATAGATTCTGCAACACATGCTCCAACAAGCAAGTGAACAGATTGTGTACAAGAGGGTGTATCCAAATGTATATATCTTGTTAGCTATTAGCCTAAATAAATACAGCCTTTGACTAAGATGTTCCTGTGTCAGACTCTTATTTACCAATTGTTTTGTAGATTTTGCAATGATTATAACTATGTATTGTTTACATTAATTATACTATTCAGCTGACTTTATTGATACTGCATGTGAATGCGGAACTTACAGTACTACATTTTACTGTTGACTATACGAGTAACTTGCTCATAAAGGTATGAAGCTTTGACACCTTGTATATTGATAGATAGATAGATAGATAGATAGATAGATAGATAGATAGATAGATAGATAAAAGAAAGAAAGCAAAGGCTGTCTGGCAATTTTCTGCCTGAGAGGCAAGCACATATCACTGGCCTATGAGCAATTAGCAGTGGTGTACTGTCAATTATATACAATTTTGTATTTATAGATGTATTTATGAAAACTATGGGCCAAATGTAATGACGCCCCGAGATCGCCAATCTCTGGCGTCATTACATCCGGCACTATATTTACAGTTGTTTTACTATTTCACCTATTTATGATTTGTTTTTGGGTGTTTTTTGTAATTGCAAATATTATACCAATGATTTTGCAGCAAATGTTACATTTGGGCAGACCTAACCTTCATATGTAGGATTTGATCTGTACCCTCATTAACCCTTAGTTCTCTCCCCTCTTGCTATATACTAGGGTTAACAACAGATGCAGAGTTACTTTATAACTATTACTGCGTGCTAATAGGCACTCTCATTATCCAACCACTGTCTTAGACAGACAGATATATACAAAAATCTTGCACACATTCTTTGTATCTTTTCCATCTTTGCTATTTCGGGATGCGGTCAAGATCCCGCCGGCCGGAATCCCGGATGTCGAAATGCAGACACCGGAATCCCGACCGGCAAAATCCCGACATATTCTCCCTCCGTGGGTGTCCACGACACCCATAGAGGGAGAATAAATTAGCGTGCCGAGCGTAGCGAGGCACCGTGCCTGCAGTTCGCCACCCCTATCGGGATTGTGTGGTCGGGATTCCGGCGTCGGTATTTCGACCGCCGGGATCCCGTCCAGCGGGATTTAGTATTGATCCCGCTATTTCAGTTTGCATTTATTCCACAAATTTTATGCAAAATTATGTATTTTTTGGACCTGTATGCACAAGAACATTTAAGTTTGATTTTTGAGACTTGTTTAAACCATAGGGTGCTATTATGTATAAGTTTTTTCTTCTTCTTTGCTTATCTTCTTTTCAGAGACTCCCTTACAGGTACCTCAAGGCTTATTGTTGTTCACATTATGAGCTAGTCCCTAGGGTGTAGTACGGGTGACCGGCGGTCTCCTGACCGCCGGTCACCTTACCGACGCCGGGATCCCGGCAGCATACCGACGCCGGGATCCCGGCGGGGAAGGGCGAGTGCAGCAAGCCCCTTGCGGGCTCGCTGCGCTCGCCACGCTGCGGGCTCGGTGGCGACCTGCGGTCGCCACGGGTTCTATTCCCATTCTATGGGTGTCGTGGACACCCACGAGTGGAAATAGTCCCTGTTGGTCGGCATGCCGACCATCGGGATAGTGAGCCGTCGGGCTCACGGAGGAGGTCATGTGACTGTCGGTCAGCCGACCGGCGGTCACATGACTACCACCCAGTCCCTATACCTTTTGTAACACTATCTAAGTATATTATTATTTTATCATTTAAGGTACATTATTATATTTTCTGTGTACTGTATGTGTTTTATGTATGTCTTGTGTATCCTTATTAATTAATTAAAAGTTACTGTTACAAGAATTATAGTAGCTCCTATACTGTAGATAAGACACTTATTAACTTCTGAAATTATTTAACTGATCTCCTCCTGCTTCTAGAGCCAGTTTTAAGACCTAAAACAAAGTGTCATCAGAAGGAAGCCCTAGGAACAAACAAGGATATAAAAAAATAAAGATTTGAAACCCAACCCTTTAATACAGACCCATATAATAGTTTTAAGTAAATTCGTTTTGCATGTCCAAAACTTATCCAAGAATGAGTTGTCAAAATGGTTAGAAAAAGCAAGAAATGGCCTAATCTGGAACAGGGTAGAGCCATACATGAAATACATGTACTTTAATTTAGACCTATGTGAAACAGATCAGATTAGCTGTCACGAATCCAGTCAGTCCCCAGATACATCAATTTAAAACCATGCTTATGGTTTTAGAACATCAGCACTCTCAATAAAAACACAACGCCTCTGCCACCATGAAGGGAGGAATCTGGAGCCCCTTACAATCGCCTGACGATTACTGTACCACAATTATGATAATTCAAACAATAATGTAAATAAATCCTTTAGGCATATAGGTTCATGGAAAGAACTTCAGAAATCATACTAAGATTAATGACTTTTTAATCTGAGAACCAATTACATCCAATGCTTAAGCAAAGGTGACCAAAAAGGGTACACTATATACAGTAAATAGAAAAAGGGGGATGGGGGTGCAGTGACCTGTGGTGTTCAATAATCAATATAAATAACTATGATACGTTTTTAGGAGAGTGCAAGATGCAAGAACCAATAATGCCAAAAATGGACAATTTAATTCATAAAAGAGTACAAAATGTAATAAAATATATAAAAAAAAACCACATATATAAAAAATAGAAAATATATGTAGATAATTTAAAAAAAACAGTGGTTAAAAGCAGGATGTCAGACTTATCTTATTACTAGTGGAGGTCAGTGAGGGAAGCCAACGTGTTTCGTCCTTAAGAAATTCATCGGGGGGTGATTGATGAAGTATTGAACACCACGGGTTGCCGCACCCCCATCCCCCCTTTTTCTATACACATCACAGTAGTATACCCGTACTGTATTTTTTAGGGGTTGTCTGACGCCCGAATATTATTGGGACTGTGTATTTTATGGTACTGCAGTCGTATAGACTATCCCGTACAGGCTTCACTGGAATTTTATCACACAAGTGGCACTGTACTCTTTTAATTCATATATATATATAGAGAGATGGGGATGGGGGCGCCAGCGACCAACGGTGTCAAAATAAGTCTAAAAATATTCTAAAAGAAGTGGCTGGATACGTTCAGATTAAAAAGTAAAATTACATTTATTTACAATAGGGGTTAAGATATCAAAAAATTGTAGAATGAAAGTAAAATGACATAAAAAAGAGAGCTGGAGGAAATAAAATGAAGTAAAAAAAAATATATATATATAAAAATACAAAACATATAAATACCGAGTATCAAAATCTGATATGATAAAAGAATGGTGCTTATCTTTAAAAAATGGAGGGTCAATTAGAGGTACTTCCAACGCGTTTCGTCCGTTCAGACTTCTTCATATATTTATAGTATGCAGTTAGCATACCGCTCGTCAGGATCCCGGGTGTCTTAATACCGTCGCCGGGATCCCGACAGAGTCACCATACTGCCGTCAGAATACTGGCGAGGTAGTTGATTCCCCCTCTATGGGTGTTACCCATTAAGAGAGAATAGAACCTGTGATGAGCAAAGCAAATTTATATATCTATGGGTGAGCTGTATTATAGCAGCATGGACAATTTCACCATAGCACTTCCTACTTCGCCTCATTACCGAGGTGAGGCAGGAAGCTACACCAACAAGCTATCATGTCTAAAAAGTTCCAATACTGGTCAAGCAATGAGCTTCCACCAGATCTGGAGGGTAACCCGCACCGAGATTAGTAAATTATAATGTCAATCACAAAGTTGGAGTGCCTATTGTCATATCTACTTACACCCTATTTTAGGGATGCGCATATATCAATATATATATGAGACAAAATTAGAAGGCTCACAAAGGTGCTACCTACTGGTTTAAACAAGGATATGGAATCAAATCCCCATAGAAAGGGGAAAAGAAAAAGAAACCAGATAAATTTACGGTGCACTCATCCAACTACTAACTCATCAATATGATTGTTGTTATAGAACATATATATCCCCAGCAGCAGTATCACATCAAGGCTTAAATGCTCAATAACCTAAAATTATATAGAGGTTTATTTTATTATTCATTTATATGGGACTCAATTGTCCTTTATTGAAATAAGAGCGAAATATTAAAATTCATAGAGTAAGAAACAGAATAGAAAGTGACAGAAATGGAATATGTGTGAATAAAGATTTAAAAACAAAGCTAATGTGTTTGTCCCTGCATATATTTTCCTGTGTTTATTTCAATTGTGCATTCACATACATATATTTGTGCAGCACTGTATCAGTGCTATCTTTTTATGAGACCCGAGTTTTCCTATTCATTGGAGCCTGTTATGCTGCAATAGAGGGATATATGCTGTCTTGCTTTGAAGTTGCAAACTGTCACATCCAATTGTAGCCAAGTTTCTCTCCACTCCTGCCCTTAAAGCTGTAATACTGACAACTTGATTGTAATGTTACAAATGGAGGAGTGAAACAATGTTGCTGAATATGTAACTTGTGCCTGAGATCCTAAAATGTCTCATAATGCAGAGAATGCTGGTATGACATTATATAATTAGACTCAGTATTTGAGAGAAATGATGGGGATGAGCCTGGGTAACCAATTTCACTGCCCTATATTAAAGGCTGTCCACTTTATAAAACTTGAAAATCTCTAACCCCAGTTGCTGCTATTAATAATGCATGAATAAATGTGCTGGAGAAATGGGTTTAATATATCCCAATATGATGTTAATCCACAATGTTTTACACTTTGTGTGTAAGTTAGTATTAGCAGCAGTCGTTACTGGTACTCAGCAATATTAAATCGTGTCCATGCAGGACATATTAATAGTACTTAAATATTGCTCGTTAAACTCAAGTAACTTATATTTTATATGGGTACCAGAGGATCATGCCCCTGTTTGCCGACTAGCTGCGGTACACACACATTACACTATAGTGCCCTGAGGAAGCTCTTTACGAGTGAAATGCGCATAGGCTTTAGCTATGTGTTCCCGTGTCAGTAATAATGTTTAAAATGTGCAATTGATATACAAACATACATGTGAGACCTATGGTGCATTATCAGGAGCCAAACCTGCTCATTGTAGAGAGGAATCTTTAAACATATTTATATTCACCTGAAATTCCATCTGTATGCTGTGGGATAGCTGACATTAATATCAAACAAAAGAAACAACGGGGTTAATGCCAGATACAATAATTTCTCTGTGTCTATTGGAGATTTAGTGCTAATGTGTGTGTACCGCAGCTAGTCGGCAAACAGGGGCATGATCCTCTGGTACCCATATAAAATATTTTGAGTTTAACGAGCAATATTTAAGTACTATTAATATGTCCTGCATGGACACGATTTAATATTGCTGAGTACCAGTAACGACTGCTGCTAATACTAACTTACACACAAAGTGTAAAACATTGTGGATTAACATCATATTGGGATATATTAAACCCATTTCTCCAGCACATTTATTCATGCATTATTAATAGCAGCAACTGGGGTTAGAGATTTTCAAGTTTTATAAAGTGGACAGCCTTTAATATAGGGCAGTGAAATTGGTTACCCAGGCTCATCCCCATCATTTCTCTCAAATACTGAGTCTAATTATATAATGTCATACCAGCATTCTCTGCATTATGAGACATTTTAGGATCTCAGGCACAAGTTACATATTCAGCAACATTGTTTCACTCCTCCATTTGTAACATTACAATCAAGTTGTCAGTATTACAGCTTTAAGGGCAGGAGTGGAGAGAAACTTGGCTACAATTGGATGTGACAGTTTGCAACTTCAAAGCAAGACAGCATATATCCTTCTATTGCAGCATAACAGGCTCCAATGAATAGGAAAACTCGGGTCTCATAAAAAGATAGCACTGATACAGTGCTGCACAAATATATGTATGTGAATGCACAATTGAAATAAACACAGGAAAATATATGCAGGGACAAACACATTAGCTTTGTTTTTAAATCTTTATTCACACATATTCCATTTCTGTCACTTTCTATTCTGTTTCTTACTCTATGAATTTTAATATTTCGCTCTTATTTCAATAAAGGACAATTGAGTCCCATATAAATGAATAATAAAATAAACCTCTATATCATTTTAGGTTATTGAGCATTTAAGCCTTGATGTGATACTGCTGCTGGGGATATATATGTTCTATAACAACAATCATATTGATGAGTTAGTAGTTGGATGAGTGCACCGTAAATTTATCTGGTTTCTTTTTCTTTTCCCCTTTCTATGGGGATTTGATTCCATAAGCTATCATGTCTGCTGAAGTGGGGAAGTGAAAACTCCCCCCTCCAGCGATCCCCCCGCCTGAGCACACGGCGCATCAGCTTAATACCCCCATCTGTTAATCTGCCCCTGCAGCGGGGGTGTTGATTCAAGATTCTTAAAAATTGATCACTGGACACTTCCATAACCTCAGAAAGGCCTTATATATTTCCGGGCCAGATGCATGAAAGGGAGATGTGGCGCCTAAATGAAGGTCTGGTTTTGGGATTTACAGTCCAGAACACTCTGAGTTCAGGGGTCATAGAAAGTAAGGGTTTCCTGGTAGAGATTTTAAGTTGGCCATACCAGTTGGCTGGTTGGAATAACAATCTGGCAGTGTGTGCCTCTCTGTATCCTCCTGGCCCGGTGATGGTGGCTCCCAGCCCCCCATTCTGAATCTGGAGCACACTGCCTAGGAAAAGACATGCATGGGCTGTGAGAAGCTAGCTGATTCCGATGCCAAGTGATGCCACTGAACCACTATTGCAGAGGAGCAGAGACAGCAGCTCAGATAGTGGCTTATCTTTATTGTTCCCCCTACACCCCTCTCCCCTCCAGAACAGCCATTATCAGCCTCCACTCCCCAAAGTAAAGGTGGCAAGTAACCCCCCTGCAGCAACACTGGTACTTTAGCTCCGATCCCTAAGGCCGGATTAAGCCTTGGGGGTGCCCGGGGCACTTAAGACAGGGGCGACCTAGTAGGGGGTGGGGGTGGTGGGGTAAGGGTTGTGTATTAGTTTGTATATAACAATCAACATTATGCATTCCAAGGGGGACAAAATGCCCTCTATCTGGACTTCCCGCTTAATATATGATTGGTGTCACATGTGTTGAACTATTTATTTGATAAGAAAGGTGTTTCAACACGGGTGATTACAATCATAACTTAAGCGGGAAGTCCAGGCAGAGAGCATTTTGGCCCTCCTGGAATGGGTCATGTTGTTATGTATGGATTGTGTACATTAAATTTAAACCAATGTTGAATATTAGATTCAAACTAATAGTTTAATAATGCCTGGGTACTCTTTATAGCTCCACCTAATTGAAATACAAATAACACAGGCCCCAGACACTCAGGCGGGGAGGAGGAGAAGCTGGGATCCCTGTGTCACTTACAGCTCTCTCCACCCTCCTATCTCTCCTCTGATCGGAAAGCTCCATCGATATCTCATGAAAACTGATACTCCTATGTCTCTACCTGCACTACATACTGTCCTACTCGCATTCTGGGTGCCTTGTTCTGCTGCTGTATAAAAGGGAAAGCTAGTGATGTCAGTGTGCTCCGTCCGGGAGGCCCCATAACAAAGAGGTACATTATGCCTTGTGAGTAGATAAAGACAACCTTTCTGTCAAACTGACAGGTGGCAACACCCCCTTTCTCCTAGGCTCCACCCCCTTTAATATTAAATGATAGTATTTGATATCGCTTTATATAAATTTTATATTAAATTTAATAGTGTTCGATATTAAACCGTATTAAAAGATAATAACTTTGAAAAGAGTGTCACGTAACAACAGTCGCAGAATGCGCAATAAAGTTGTATCACAAACCAGCCTGTGATGAAAAAATTGACTTTAACAGGTTGTACAGTGTCAAAGATTACTTTGTTATAGTTCACATGTTATAGTTCACACATTCCAACAATTTAAACGTAACGCTTGGTACACATGGTACAGCTTTAAAAAGCATAATGGCTAATGACCATGTCCATTTTCTTAGATGCACGGAAGCATCACACATGGCACTAATTTAAAAAACATATTGATTTTAATGACCATGCATGATAAATGATGACAGCACATTTTAAAAATCCACAGATCTACGGACTACCGTGACAAAACAAATTCAAAAGTCTTAGTACTACAGAATACAAAACTTGTAATGATGTCATCTGTTTATTAAATCAGCGTGTTATCTCTGTAGAAGAACATTAGCGCCACCTACAGGGCTATGTGTTGACTCAAATGACAGTGCTTTTAAATAAATATATATATATATATATATATATCCCTTATCCAAAATGTTTGGGACCAGAGGTATTTTGGATATTGGATTTTTCCGTATTTTGGATTAATTAGATACCATAGTGAGATATCATGGTGATGGGGCCTAAATCTAAGCACAGAATGCATTTATGTTACATGTACACCTTATACACACAGCCTGAAAGTAATTTTAGCTACAAATTAGTAATCCAGATTTAAAAGATAATGACTTTGAAAAGAGTGTCATGTGACAACAGTCGCAGAATGTCACGCAACGCAGCGCGTCAAATCAAGCGGATGAAAGATGCATATTACACAGTGTTAAAACCAGGTAGTTTTAGCGGCATTGATAAATATTATGGGTCGGTTAAAAATAAATTTCGTACATCCATATCATCTACTGGATATTTATGGAATCATAAAATAATTTGTTTTCATGTACATAATCTGTTAGCAAGACGATATGATCCTACGATACCAGCAGGCCGTGATACAGTCGCGCAAATACACAGGCCTAGTACAAACGGGAAAACAACAAAACGCACAACCGCCGCTGAAACGGAGAACCATCAATTCGCAACAGCAGGTGTGTAATCAAACACTGTTATATGGTATATTGTTATGCTGTGATTTAAATGCTGATTTACGTGCATCGGTGTTTATATTTATTTTATAATATATGTATTACAGATGATGCTGTAGCAAGGCGATATGATCCTATGATACCAGCAGGCCGTGATACAGTCGCGCAAATACACAGGCCTAGTACAAGCGGGAAAACATCAAAACGCACAACCGCCGCTGAAACGGAGAATCATCAATTTGCAACGCCGTCGATTGTACATAACAGCCTAAAGGATGTTGCTAGGTCATCGGTTATGGTAGTGCATAACGGTTGTATCAACCCGAACAAACGAAGGCCGGCTCGACCAAGAACGAATGAGAGAAGTCATAATTCAGCATTTACAGATCTTAAAAGAAAATTGTCATATTCCGAAAATGATAAGCCGCAACGGAGAAGGATCGCGTTACAAACTGTATCAAGCGTAAGTAACGATGTTGCTGTAACATCAAAACACACAGCGTTTAACACTGCAGACCGGTTTAATCACATTAATTCACAGCTATATTTGTCAAATAAAAAATATGCAATTTGTATAAATATGAGATAGCCTATTGCATCTGCATGATCCATACAGCTATTACCAAATATTTAATCTGCAACCCTGCATAATAATAATAATAATAACACTTAAGTGCCTTGGGTCCTATTGGAGAAAGAGCGCTATATAAATAAAATTATTATTATTATTATTATTATTATTATTATTATTACTTACCATAATGCCTTCACGTGTGTATAGCGATGCAACTTCGGTTGAAATTCCTTCTCAGTGCTCTGTCCCACTTCAGAGCTGCGTCCTATTCTTATAGTCATGGCTGTGAGCCATATGGCCTCCACCAACCTGTGGTATGCCGTCCCACATTTCCAAGATGCTGGGGCAGGGTTTTTAAGCATATAAACTTTGGTTTATAAATTAGTAAATGTAATAATTCTTTTCAGTTACAATGAAGATATAATCTGTTAGCGGTACCTTACACGCCGTACTCAGCGCTTCAAAAACATACCAAATACTTATATATATATATATATATATATACAGAAAAAACAATTCCTGAGTGCTCTAAAGTTCTTGTATAGATTGAACGGAAGTCCTTCCAAATGGCTATATCTTATACTGTAGAAGATGAGGTTTTCTGGATTCCTACAGTGGATAACCAATCACTAAAAAAGTCACCCAAACAAACAATTAAAATAAAATTATTTAATAACAAAATTAATTTATAAAAAGCCCATGTCGGATCTTTTAAATTTATTTTTAACCGACCCATAATATTTATCAATGCCGCTAAAACTACCTGGTTTTAACACTGTGTAATATGCATCTTTCATCCGCTTGATTTGACGTGCTGCGTTGCGTGAATTCTGCGACTGTTGTTACGTGACACTCTTTTCAAAGTCATTATCTTTTAAATCTGGATTACTGATTTCTAGCTAAAATTACTTTCAGGCTGTGTGTATAAGGTGTACATGTAACATAAATGCATTCTGTGCTTAGATTTAGGCCCCATCACCATGATATCTCATTATGGTATCTAATTAATCCAAAATACGGAAAAATCCGATATCCAAAATGCCTCTGGTCCCAAACATTTTGGATAAGGGATATATATATATATATATATATATTTAAAAGCACTGTCATTTGAGTCAACACATAGCCCTGTGTTTTTCTACAGAGATAACACGCTGATTTAATAACCAGATGCCATCATTACAAGTTTTGTATTCTGTAGTACTAAGACTTTTGAATTTGTTTTGTCACGGTAGTCCGTAGATCTGTGGATTTTTAAATTGTGCTGTCATCATTTATCATGCATGGTCATTAAAATCAATATGCTTTTTAAATTAGTGCCATGTGTGATGCTTCCGTGCATCTAAGAAAATGGACATGGTCATTAGTCATTATGCTTTTTAAAGCTGTACCATGTGTACCAAGCGTGACGTTTAAATTGTTGGAATGTGTGAACTATAACAAAGTAATGTAAGTGTACAGACTAGTCAAAATAGTGAATTTTTTCATCACAAGCTGGTTTGTGATACAGCTTTATGGCGTATTCTGCGACTGGTGTTACGTGACACTCTTTTCAAAGTCATTATCTTTTAATACGGTTTAATATCGAACACTATAAATTTAATATAAAATTTATATAAAGCGATATCAAACACTATCATTTAATATTAAAGGGGGTGGAGCCTAGGAGAAAGGGGGTGTTGCCACCTGTCAGTTTGACAGAAAGGTTGTCTTTATCTACTCTTGTGTAATCATTTTTTTTTTTCCTATAATAACCCTGGACAAACGAACCAATACAGTCTCATCTTGTTGAACATAACTTCATGTGATGTTTACTGTGTGAGTCTCCCAATCAATTGGTAACGGTATTAGACAGACAACTGAAGGCCGTTGGTACAGGAGGATACCTCCAAAATTACATGAGGGCCAGTGTCCAGGATCACAAAACGCTACTGTCAGCAGATGACAACGCGGCTGGTGTTCGTATACAATCACTGACAAACCCCGGGTGAGTAATTTAAAGGTTGATTCTTCACCTTGATTACTCTCTCAGTCTTTGTATATTGTCTACCAGTCTGTTCATCTATGTACAGGTAGTGAAACGTGATTATTTTTGAGCCCACTTGTCTGTTTAAAGGTGCACATTTTGTTGTTTTTCTGTTTTCTCTGATAAAATACGCACATAAGTTTCTGTTTCACATTTGCAAGGAAAAATTTGCTTTTATTTTTAAATGACATGTCAGAATTGCAAATGGTCAATATTATTGTGGTATAATCCTGCTATTGAGTCTGAATATTAAAGGTATATTGCAGAAAAGTCCTTTCAGTTTTGTAGGGAACCTTAATACAGGTTTTGCAACAGTTGTGGGGTGTCATGTTGATAAAGTGGTCATAGAAAAATTGGTGATAGATATCCATATTGTCTAAGTAAATTACCTGCTAATCATATACCAGAGGATTTTAAAGTAGTCTGTTCTGATTCTTTGTCACTGTTGGATATTAGTCCAAGAATTATAATTGGTGAAGTAATTTTTTTCTAATCATAAAAGACTCATGGTCAGGTGGCACAGAATAAAGAAAAAAACGGAAAAACACCTAAATAAATAATCCTTTTTGAATCCAGTATATTCATATCATAGGCACCTAAGGTTATCTTTTGAGTTAAAATCAAAGTTTCAAAGTATATAACTGATATATTAAAACAGTTTATTGACAGAGCTTATCCCTATTTTCTGCAGTTTTTGCCTGTCAATCATTTACCACCTGAATTTATTCCTATCTGTTCAAAGAGTTTAACATTCTTAGACAGTGGTTGGAGAAATCTCTGTGGACTAGGTAAAGTTAAGTCAGTAATATCAAAGTATTGTGTTGTTGTGTCAGAAGTTAAGATCCAAATAGTTTGCTTCATTTTTGACCCTTTTCTTGTTAGTTTGGTTAACTTTCCCAGAAGGATCTCCCACAGAAGTAGAGACTGATTTTTGAGGATACTCCGCAGTACAAGTAACGGGTAGGGACCAGAAGGCTATCGCAAGGTGAACTGATCATTCACGCAATGGATGCGCATAATAGTAAATATAGGGAAAAGAGTTCCCTGGAGATTGTCAGTTCTAGGGAGGGGAAAAAAAGTCTCTCCATGGTATTGGAGCAATTTTTAAAAGGGCAAACTTCCCAAAGGAAGGGACACTGGATTCCGACCAATGGAGGAGATTTGAAGCAAATAACAAACACTGGATTAATAAGGGTTTTTCTGACACTGTAAAAATTTGGCAAACTATCTCACAAGTAGTAGATGATGAATTAAAGCAGAGAAAAGAGGATATGTTTGAAATAGATACAGTAGGAAATTGAGGTTTAAGACATCACCTGTATATATGAGAAATAATAATGCCATAGGTCTTGGCAACATAATAACCCCTAGAAGAAAACAGACTTTGCACATGCATTGATCTAGCAGAGAGAAATGTCTAATCCTTTGTTATAATTTTTATATTCCATGCATATCACTGTATATATATACAGGGAAACAGCAATATGTACATGTAATTGGAACTGCAGTTTTGCTGCTCCCTCAGTTATAGGCTAAAAGGTTTTAATGTGGCTCAGTAAAAATAAAGGAACAGTATGTGTAGATAATGCTTCTACGTGAAAGAGCATACTGTAATAGGTACATACATACGGATGTAAAATGTTTTTGACTGCAAAATATGGACAATATGACAGTAAATAAAAGTTGCATTAGGGAAATAACTGTCACTTTATTCCTGAATGCCTTATAAGATTTTAAAGATAATTAGAAAACAGTAAGTTTAACTAAATAGAACATGCTACTGCAAATCATATTAATGGGTGATCACACATACTTATGTAGATTTATATATTCCCATAAGTCATGTTACATATAAGCAATGTGTATTTTAGTTTTGGTTTAGGAAAGAGTTCTCAGCTGTTAGGTAGTTGGAGACAATAGTATAGTACTCATTACTACTGTACTTTGTTATTATCTGAAACACTAAAAGTTTTGTAATGCAGGTTTGATGCAGGGGGAAATGAATCAGACATTACAACCCCAAACATATTGAGCAGGAACATTATACACCGTGGTTTCAGTCTGGATATGTTAAGAATTGTAAATGAGTTACCAGATATGAGGAAAAATCCTGCTGCATTCTTTAAGCAAATACAAGTGTGTGGTATACATAGACCCTGTTGGATAGATTTAGAACAGGTTTTCAGAGCAGCAGTAGGCTACAAGCTTCTGACCAGCCATATGTGAAGCAGCACACACAAGATGACAAAGCATGAAGGTGCGCAACCCCTGTGTCAGCAGCACTGTCTCTGTATCCTGCAGCAACTGACATTTCAACAAAAGGTACCATTACAGTGACTTTACCCACAGGACAAGAACTTGATTGTTTAATAGACACATGGGCTTCAAGAACTGCTTTTGTGGACAAACCAGATTCCTACACATTTACTTACAGATCAGGCCATCAAAGCAACTGGATTAGGAGGTCAAGCCCTACTCCTGCAAAAAAGCAAGATGATGCCTTTACTCATCAATAATGAAGCCACACCTGTCCCAGTGGCATTCCTGACCTCACCCACCTGTCCAGTCAACCTTTTGGTGGACATCCTAGCCCTGATGCAAGCAACAATCCAGTACACCCCAAAAGGCATCAAGTATACCAGCAACATTCCAGCAAAAATACAACCTCAGATAGAAGCTGCTATACAAGTCTACCTTTCACAGGAAAAGAAAGATGAAGAGGAACAACAACTCCCAGCATGGACAACATCAGTACCTGATGGCTATGGTCCAAAGGAAAAACAGATGTGAGCCTTCTTAAGGTACAGCCAGTACACTGCAACTGAAGAAAGGAACAGTGCCAGTGTCCATCAAGCAAATAAAAGCAGCATTTTGGTCTTACAATTTAAACATCAGCATGGATGGATTTAGACCAAGTATGTACAGCCCTATTTGGGAAAAGGAGCAGCACATGAAATAGCTACAAGACCAGCACAGGTAGCTGAACGTGGTTATGAAGTTGACTCAGCACCACTAGAAAAAACAGAGAAAGACATCTGAGAGTGATCAGTACTACGTGGCAAGATTACAGAGGTGATGCCATAAGCAGAAGATTTGAATCACCAGCAGCTCCAGAGTTAAAGCAGATAATAAGGATCAAGACAGAAGAAGTACCAGACCAAAGGTCAAGAATCTAACTTAAGAAGTCTGAAAGAAATAAAGACAAATTAACGATATTTCTTCTGCAAGACCAAAAAGGAACATATGAAGAAGATTGTTTAAAGTATCAGGATTGACTGTCTAAGCAGCCACAAGCACAACAGTTAACATGAAGTGCAGGCTTCTTCAGGTACCTCCCAGTGAACATAATGTCTCCAGAAGAAATAACAGAAGGTATGATTACAGTCACCTTGCCCACTGAGAAGAATGTTTGTGTCTAATCAATACTGAAGCCAGCACAAGCATATTACAGCAGAGGGAGGTACCACAAGAACTAATAACTAATAACATCAGAAACACTTAAGGAACAGGAGATGCAAGAACTACAGTCACCAATTATAGTCCATTTCTTGACCTCAAGTACATGTCCAGTGAATTTGCTGGGACGCAATGTACTGAAGCTTATCCAAGCGAGAACAAAGTACACCCCAGCAGGCATTGAACTTTCCACCAACTTACCAAAGGAGGTGCAGAACCATTCAGCCATCCACCTCATAACTATAAAGAACACTGAAGATAAAGATACAAAAGACCTACCTGAATGGATGAAAGAAGTCCCAGCAAAGTAAAGCAAGTTTTAACAAAAGTTCAGTAAACAATACTGCTAGACCAGATTACCCCAGGGAGGGGATGCATCACCAGGTAATTTATCCAGAAGACAAACAGCTGATAACAGTATGTGGATGACATGCTGATTGCCACCACCACTGAAAAAAGGTGCCAAAAAAGAGACAGTGTCCTTGCTGAAATTTCTAGAAGAACAAGACTGCAGAGCCTCAAACGATAAATTGCAGCTAGCAAAGCAAAAGGTAATCTTCCTAGGACACTCAAAGTATCCGACATCTACCGGAAGAGGAAAAGAAACTCATAATGCAAGCTAACATGCCAACCAGTATCAAGCAAGTCAGATTATTCCTGGGCCTTGTGGGATACTGCACAGAATGGATACCTCTAGCATCAGTCTACATGCAAACATTGTATGACAGCACCAAAAAAGGAGGGTCCATATCCTACACAGCAACAGATGAATGAAGCAATTGAACAATTGAAAGCAGCAGTTGTCTCATCTCCGGCCCTAGGACTACCTGACTATAGAAGAAGGAGGCCATGCACTGGGAGTCCTCATGCAAATGCATGGACTAAAGCAAAGACCAGTGGCCTACCACTCAAGCAAACTTGACAACATTATTCAAGGAGCACCTACCTGCATCAGAGCAGTGGCAGCAGCAGCAGTTTTAAAAGACAAAAGCACAGACATAGTGCTTAATCATGAACTTATCATTCAAGTACCACATGCTGTTAAAGAAATGCTGCAACAAGCCAGGATAAAGCATCTATCAGCAGCAAGACTGACCAAGTATGAAGTAGCACTGCTAAGTGCAACAAATGTGACCAACATAAGATGTACTACCCTCAACCAAGCCACCCTTTTACCAGCATTAATAAATAAAGGTGTGGAATCTCAAGATTCAAAAGGAGGGAGAAACAGATTATCTTCTCTATTCATGGATCATCAAGGAGATGATGATGATGATGTCGAAGTCAAAAATATTACAGAGAGAACATCCAAACTCCACACTTATGAGTCGTTATGCTTGAGAATATGCACAGCGTGCGCAGCAATATATGGTAACATACGCACTCACACAGACATGACACAAAGATATATTCAACACATATTTCATACAGCACATAAATTAAATATATCAAGCACTAGACATTATAAGGTTTTAAATTATATAATGGAGTATAACGTCATTTATGTGTATTGTTGGAGTGGAGCAAGATGGACATGTTGTGCTTGGTGTCAAAGTAATCAGATTAATGTGTGGATGCATTTTATGCCTGTGATTAGGTTGTAGCACATTGCAATGAGTAGTTATGATTGAATGTAGGAATATAAAGCCACAATTCTGAAGTGAACAAAAGGACATTCCATTTAAAGCATGTGGACAGGAAACCAGAGGCCAGCCCCTATGATGTCATCTTCATTGCTTGCATATGAACTGACCAATGACTCATCATGAATGAGAAAGTTCCCTCCCCTGGACCAATAACAGAAGACCCAGTCCCAGACCTATACTCCCCTAACATAAACAATGTATAGCTGACCCCAGTCACAAGAAGTTTTGTTTTTGCTGGGTGCTGATCGAGATGGTGTTTTGCATTGAGGGAGAGCTAAATATGGAGCGGAAGGTGCATTGAGCAAATATGGTGATGTATTGCTGGCTGTAATGGATTAGTTTGTAATAACTGCTTCCTGTGTAAATTGTAACCATGTAACTATATATACACTGTACTCGTGATATATTGTATACATATCCTTTTAATATCAAATATATACATCATTGAGCTTTGGAACTCAGAAATGTGTGCGTGTACTTGTTTTGTCTTAAGGGATGTAGTGCTTGCAACGTACAGCGCACTTTTATCGTATATGGTAATAAGATGCGCCTGGCGTCAACAACATATATTAGTGCTGGCATTTTAAATATTTATTAGAAATTAATTTGACTTTCTCAATGAGGACCAGGAAAATGGTCCAGAAATGGAAGAAGAGGATAATTCTAACAATCAAAATTTTTCTTTCTCTCATGATTGTGTGGTTTTAATGGAACAAGAAACTTAACCCTTGCCACATGTTACAGATACAGTCCTAACTAATGCTCAGCATAAGCTATATGTGGATGGATCAAGGTACTATGAGGATGGGATTCCTTATACAGGATATGTAGTAACCACTGAATATAAAGTTGTGGATTCAGGATCCTTACCATCCCAGCACAAGATTGTGGGCCAGATATGGAAAAGCAGAGGCTTCAAGACAAAGTTGCAGTAATTAAGATCCAGACACACACAAGGAATGATACTCCTAAAACAAGAGGCAACAATCTGGCAAGATGCTGAAGCCAAGAGTGCAGCAAAATGCCCCCAGCAGAAAAGGCAAGCCTATACAGTAACCATTCCAGTGCCAGACCAAATGCCTGATTATGCTACACTGATTAAACTTCAGAACCAAGCAGGAGAGAATTAGATAGTAGCCTGGAAAAAATAAAGCAACCAAACAACCAGTGAAGGTAGCAATCTACACTACACAGACAGGAGAAACAAAAGAAGTAAAGCCTCAAATACCTAATCTACAAGATTTGAAGAAATGTCAGTAACAAGCAGGTCCTGAAGAAAAAGCAGCATGGCAGAGAAGAGGAGCCAGACAGGAAAAAGAAACTGGCTTATGGAAATCAGAAGAGAGGATATGCTTACCCAGAAGCTTATATCCACCTATGTGTCAAGTCAGCCATGGACTCACAGACCTGGGAAAGGATCAAATGGAAAATTTAGTTAATGAAAGATGGATAGCTCCAGGATTTTATCCAGATGCTACCAAGTTTGTACAAACCTGCTGGATATTATGTGGAATGCAATCCAATCCAGGACAGAAGGTTAAGACAACCCTTGGAGCGATCCCCAAAAGACTGCAAATTGACTATATCCAGCTGCCAAAGATGTATTGGTAGTCACAGACATTTTTAGTTATTGGCCAATGGAAAAAGCTACAGCAAAATCAATAGCTAGAAAATTAATTTCAGAAGTTATTTCCAGATATGGAGTACCAGCAGTTATAGTATTGTCACTGACCTGGGTTGGGGATGTTGTGGACTCGGGGGTGCATCCGATGGTCGGGAAAAGGAACCACAGGTAGGTCGGAGCAGGGATGGTCGGATATAGGATTTCCTCATACAAGACTCTAACAGTTAGGTTTGGTAAAAGAATGCTGAGGAACTTTATTAAGGGAAGGGAGCAATACAGCGGCACATGAAAGAACGTGAACTTGTAGGCAATGTCAAAAAGTTACTGAAGAATTCATGAGCAATGATAAAAGACACTGAAGAATTTGTGAGCGATGTTTAAAGACACTGATGAATGAAGAACTTGTGAGCGATGGTAAAAGACACTGAAGAATTGTGAGCAATGTTTAAAGACACTGATGAATGAAGAACTTGTGAGCGATGGTGATTGACACTGAAGAATTGGTGAGCGGTGTTTAAGGACACTGATGAATGAAGAACTTGTGAGCGATGGTAAATGACACTGAAGAATTGTGAGCAATGTTTCAAGACACTGATGAATGAAGAACTTGTGAGCGATGGTGAATGACACTGAAGAATTGGTGAGCAGTGTTTAAAGACACTGATGAATGAAGAACTTGTGAGCGATGGTAAATGACACTGAAGAATTGGTGAACGGTGTTTAAGGACACTGATGAATGAAGAACTTGTGAGCGATGGTAAATGACACTGCACGCTGGAAGCACTAAGGTTGGTTCGGCCCGCAGGCCTTGCTGAATCCAGGGAGCGCTGGCAACTGCACTGCAGAGGAACACACTAGTTGCTCGGATCACTGGAGACTGCGCTGCAGGAAGGCACCCTGAATGCTAAGTGCACAGGAGTATAGCTGCTGGAAAACACACTGCGTACGGGAGCTCTGGCATCCACTTCAGAAAAGAGACGATACTCAGGCACCGAGGCTCTGCCCGGCGTCTGACTTTGAATCTCCCGCCTCCGCTGGATTGGCGGAACAGTCTGATGATGTCACCTGCTCCCCGCCCGCGTGATGCCGGGTGTCATGGCGGCGCCCCTGCCACAGAGAACTGCCGGGAGCCGCGCCAGCCAGACGCTGGAGCCCGTGGACCACCGAAGGCGGAGGCCGCAACACAGACCAGCAAGCACGCAGGGGTAAGCGCGGCGAACGCCGCCTCTGGCGTGTGACAAGTATCAGATAGCGGTACTCAGTTCATTGAAGAAATAATGTAGCACATGATGCATGATTTGGGAATACAACAGGCATTCCATGTGTTGTATCACAGGCTAGTGAGTGTGTCACAGGAACCAAAAAGGGGTGCCAAAGTGTTTATTTTTTAGTACTGTTTAATAGTAGAACCATACTCAGTAAAACCACAGGTTTTTCACCTAATGAAATCTTGTTTGGTAGCATACCTAAGATAGGATGTTATTATCCACAAGAGTTACAGCATAAATATTGTGATTTGACTGCATATGTAAAAAGTCTTACTGAGAAACTAACATCTTTGCATTCTCTAGTTTTTGCCTCTCACCCAGATTCAGGAGCAGATCTGAATCCCCACAGGCTTCAGCCAGGAGATTGGGTTTATCTGAAAAGACATGTGAGAAAGCCACTTAATCCCAGATTTGATGGTCCATATCAGGTGTTGCTGACCACACCCACATATGTGAAGTTGAAAGAGAGAGGGAAGCTTGAATACACGCATCCCACTACAAATTTGCCCAAGTTAAGTTTGAACAATGAAATACACAAACATCAAACATGCAGAGGCTAATTGGGCCTAAAACCAGACAGGCCACTATGTGGCATTATATTGGGAACTTCAGTACTCATTGTAGTCATAATATACTCTATATCCCTCATAGGAGAGGGCAGGAAGGGCAATAATAAAGAGACTCATGAAGAGAACCCCCAAAGTACATACCGGTCTCTGGTATGTAAGAAGTGTGGTACCAAAACCACTAGATCTTGTGTTAAGCAAGTTAAAGTAAAGATCATGAAATCTTCCGGGTTACAAAGATACTAGTTAGTTAAGAATTACAGGGCTCACATGTGCCCACTTCGGAGCAAACACATATTATAGGGAAGAATGTGTTGTGACACGTCCAAGAAATAGAGGATGAGAAGCAGGCATATGCAAGCAAACATATTACCCCTGTTTTCCTGGAGGGGACTTGGGAGTAAGGGAGGATGGTTTTCCTCTCCTGGTTAAACCCAGCTAATTGGTTTAGTGGGATCAAAGGATAGATTGTTGGAATTGTGATGTTTTTATAAAAAATTGTTGGCTTAGCAATTTGCATATACCTGTGTTTTAAGATACTATTTTGTTTCCTTTCAGCTTGCAAAAAGTCTATAAACTCAAGATTTGAAACCACAAAGTTTAAGAAGCTACAGAAGAGCTTGGCAAGAAAGAGCTGTGAGCAGTCTACCTTGATGGATATGAGCGAACGGTCATTACCCTCCGTCGGATAAAGTGAAAAGCACCATCTCACGGGGATATAGCCTTTAGCACCATCGTAGCTAGACTGTTTGCCTAGACTCGTTAGGAAGAGATTTTGTAATGCCTCAACTGTAATGTCAGATTATTGACTGAGGGAGACAGTATTATGTTAATGCAACTATAAGCCATCTTGTATAACAGCAGCCATTTTAGTAAATGCTTCAGGCTTCATAATAAGTTATAAGTAATGCTAACATTTCAAAAGTTAGAAAGAAGTTTCTGTGAGAAGCAAGGTTAAATGGACTTTTTAGAAACATATTGTGAGTTAGCCTCCTACAAGTGAAGGAGGGGAAGAAAGAGCATCTACCAAGCTTCCTTGTCTTTTCAGAAATGATTCTTTGTTCTGTTTGTGATACATACAAAGTGCTTGTGTAATCATTTTCTTTTGCCTATAATAACCCTGAACAAACGAACCAATACAGTCTCATCTTGTTGAACATAACCGTGTGATGTTTACTGTGTGAGTCTCCCAATCGATTGGCAACGGTATTAGACAGACAACTGAAGGCCGTTGGTACAGGAGGATACCTCCAAAATTACAGACTTCATTATGCCGACACAATAGTGCCCCTTACACTATGTTATGCCCCACACAGTAATGCCCCTAGCACCATATTATTCCCCACACAGTAATGCCCCTAGTACCATATTATGCCCAACTGAGTAATGCCCCTTGCAGCAAATTATGCCCCACAAAGTAATGAATCTTGTTATGCCCCGCACAGTAATGCCCAGGGCTGTAACTAGATGTGTGTGGAGGGGGCACCGCACATAGCGCTGCAGTGTAGGGAGCGTTGTTGGTGGCACTTGTCAATTAACTGTTTTAATTTCTTTCACTTGCAGCTTGCCTCCTTTTGAAGCCCAGCATCTCCTGACCGCTTCTGTCGCCAATATCTATACAACATTCATGAACTCAACTTGAGATTTCTGTGTTATTCAGTCATGCTGTCCTTTATTACATTTCAATATGCTGACATACCTGGGATTCAAACCCATTATGAGTATAGCTCCTGTATTCATGCTTTCAACGATACACTAATTAGTCCCAGTATTGAAACATTATGCTGGAAACACTCTATTATATCCTCACTCTGGGTGGGATGTACTATCACTGATCGCGGGTTATCGCAATGATGCTAATCGCATATGTACTAACGGGGGTTTTACCGCATTTTCCCCTTAGTCCTCTGTGTTTTATGCAGCTTCTGTGTATTAAAAAGCTTCTGAACGACACATGTGTTTTAGGTGGCTTCTGTGTGCTGCTGTGGATGTCCTAGCAGCGTGTACTCGTATGTCTGGGTACTTTACACCTGTGTGCCTTGGTACTGTACTCCTGTGTGTGTTGGGCACTTCACTCCTTTGTGTTTCAGCCCATAACCTGTTGTGAATGATGGAATGATGTTTGTGCAGCTGTGACATGTAACATATATTATAGTGGAAAGCAGTGGTGCAAGTAGAAATATTTTCTTAGTGGTATTGAGTGCCGAAAAATAGGCGTGACCATGTGTTGTGATGGGGCGTGGTCACATGCCACTAGTGGGAGTGTCTACACGACACTAGCGGCGATATAGTAATGCCTCCAGTATAATAGAAATATATAGTGATACCTCCAGTATAATAGAAATATAAAGTATTGCCAATTTAATAACAATATATAGTAATGCTTCCCTTATAGCAGGACAATACAGCCACTGTCGCACTCCCAGTAACCCTGACAAAGTGGGAGGAGCCGTCATGCTGCCAAGCACCATGGTTGCTTTGTGACACATTATAATTGTAGTAATGGCAAAGTGTGTGTCAGGTGGTACTGCGTAACCACTGCCAAATTCTTGAGGGTACTCCTTACCCGAGCGTACCCACATACTTGCACCGTTGGTGGAAAGGAATATAAGGGCTAATTCAGATCTGATCGCTGCTGTGCGTGTTGGGGGGGGCGCTGCTGCTGCATGATGTCACACGCAGCCACTGCAACCCGGGCAGTGACAAGTAGCTCTCTGCAAGCGCGCAGTAGCTGCGCTGGCTGGGAGCTACTCCTACAGTACAAAAGCATCGCCGCTGTGCGATGCTTTTGTACTTGTATGACGGGGTAGGGCCTGACATGCGGGGCTGGGCGCCCCCCGCCTGTCAGGGAAGCTGATCGTAGATGTGCTAAATTTAGCACATGTACGATCAGGTCTGAATCACCCCCCATAGAGAGTTTAAACATTGCACTTCTGCAGGTCAGTGGTGGAATATTTTGCATGTGTGACAATTGCTTTGTTACGTGTCTTTTAAGTGATGGAGCATAACCCTGTAATTAATTCTGACATGTGTACAGTTTCCATATTCTCCCCATGTTCATATATATTTGTTCAAGGTACTGATGTCCTCAGTACAAAAGGTGCATACATACGGTACGATTCTGCTTAAAGGCTGATTTTAACTTTGTGATTTCCCTTGAACTCCCTGGAGCCCAGAACCACCGATATTGACTATACACACGGTGCAATTTTGGCTATGTACAATTTTGACTCTATACAATTTTGACTATACTAGAAACTAGATTGTACACAATATAGTCAAAATTTCCTTGACTGCACAGTCTATTTTTTCTTGCGACACCGATCCCGTGGGAGTGTGCATTGATATCACAAGCTGTATACACACGGTACGATATGTGCTAACTTTTCTTATGATTTTGACTATATAGTCAAAATCGTAAGCACACATCGCACCGTACGTATGCACCTAAAGACATAATGCTAGATTAACAGGCTTCTAATTTATTGCTATTAAAAATTACAATAATTATGATAATAATAATATTGTTTCACATAAATGAAATTTTGCAACCACTTGGGCTTCAGAATGATGCACTTATCTGTGTAAAAATGGAACCATAAAGGCCCATACACACTGGGCGATTTTTAGCTGAAAGCAGCTCACTTTTGGTGTTTTGAGCTGCTTTCCGCTCAAAACCGCCCAGTGTGTATGCCCCGGCGATGAACGGTGAGTGCTGATGCGCGCCCCCGCTTCTTCGCCGGTGGCCGCCGTTCATCTGCTGGTATTACCAGATGAACGACGGGGTGGTCGGCTTCTCATAGCGTCCTGCTATGGAAAGCCGTTCACCCCCGCTGACATCGCTGGGCAGGGGGTAAAATAGCTCAGTGTGTATGTACCTTAAGACATCACTTATTTGACATTATTTCCAAATATACTACTGTCATATAAACTACAAAACAGCCTTAGATGGTGGTTTGTGGCTTCTGGCTTATTTAAAGAGCTGGAAGCAGAGCGATAGCTATCACTTAGCTCAGTGGTTCCCAAATGTTTTTGAATCATGGCACCCTAGAGTATCAGAATTAATTTCACGGCACCCCTAGGCCAAAAGTTTCTTATTGAGAAATTCAGAAAAAAATCCTGAAATTAAGTAAATTCTGTTTATATGATCCTCTGGTACAATTATGTGGTAAGGGACTGGATTCGCTTTTGTTTGTCCACATGTTTTTGATTGCAAACTACAAGCACATTGACCATACATTTTATTAATTGACCCTGGACCATTAACCCAGGGCACCCCTGCAAGTATCCCGAGGCACCGCAGGGTTACACTGCACCAGCTTGGAAACAACTGTCTAAGGGGTATATGCAATTGCAGTCTAATTCGTTTTTAAATTCGACACAATTCGACAGTCAGACACCCTCCCGCCGGGACCCGAATTCGACATATTCAATAAAAAACGGATTCGACAGTCCCGCTGTCGAAAAACGGACCAATTGACGATAGTGTGCGTCCTGGATTCGACTTCATGGACGGCACAAAAGAGTTTAAACAATCAAGAAAAAAATGCGTGGGGTCCCCCCTCCTAAGCATAACTAGCCTCGGGCTCTTTGAGCCGGTCCTGGTTGTAAAAATACCGGAAAAAAAATGACAGGGGATCCCCCATATTTTAACAACCAGCACCGGGCTCTGCATCCGGTTCTGGTGCAAAAAATACGGGGGACAAAAGACGTAGGGGTTCCCTGTATTTTTCACACCAGCACCGGGCTCCACTAGCTGGAGAGATAATGCCACAGCCGGGGGACACTTTTATACCGGTCCCTGCGGCCGTGGCATTAAATCCCCAACTAGTCACCCCTGGCCGGGGTACCCTGGAGGAGTGGGGAACCCTTAAATCAAGGGGTACCCCCTTCCAGCCACCCAAGGACCAGGGGTGAAGCCCGAGGCTGTCCCCCCCATCCAAGTGCGGCGGATGGGAGGCTGATAGCCAAGTGACAAAATAAAGAATATTGTTTTTTTTGTAGTAGAACTACAAGTCCCAGCAAGCCTCCCCCGCAAGCTGGTACTTGGAGAACCACAAGTACCAGCATGCGGGGGGAAACAGGCCCGCTGGTACCTGTAGTTCTACTGCAAAAAAAATACCCAAATAAAAACAGTACACACACACCGTGAAAGTAAAACTTTATTACATACATGCACACCGACACACACATACTTACCTATGTTGACACGAAGCAGTCGGTCCTCTTCACCAGTAGAATCCACGGGTTACCTGTAAATAAAATTATACTCACAAAATTCCTGTGTAGATCTGTCCTCTTCAGAGTTTGTAATCCACGTACTTGGCAAAATAATAAAACGCAAAACCCGATCCACGCACTGAAAGGGGTCCCATGTTTACACATGGGACCCCTTTCCCCGACTGCTGAGACCCCCCGTGACTCCTGTCAAAGAGGGTCCCTTGAGCCAATCAGGGAGCGCCACGTCGTGGCACTCTCCTGATTGGCTGTGCGCGTCTGAGCTGTCAGGCGGCGCACTCGAGATACAATGTAGCACATAGGCGCTCCATTGTATCCAATGGTGGGAAATTTGCGTCAGCGGTTGAGGTTACTCGCGGTCAACCGCTGACGCAAAGTTCCCACCATTGAATATAATGGAGCGGCTATGTGCTATGCGCCGCCTGACACCTCAGACGCGACAGACAATCAGGAGAGTGCCACGACGTGGCGCTCCCTGATTGGCTCAAGGTACCCTCTTTGACAGGAGTCACGGAGGTCCCAGCAGTCGGGGAAAGGGCTCCCATGTGTAAACATGCGACCCCTTTCAGTGCGTGGATCGGGTTTTGCGTTTTATTATTTTGCCAAGTACGTGGATTACAAGCAGAAGAGGACAGATCTACACAGGATTTTTTTGAGTATAATTTTACTTACAGGTAACTCGTGGATTCTACTGGTGAAGAGGACCGACTGCTTCGTGTCAACATAGGTAAGTATATGTGTGTCGGTGTGTATGTATGTAATAAAGTTTTACTATCACGGTGTGTGTGTACTGTTTTTATTTGGGTATTTTTTTTGCAGTAGAACTACAGGTACCAGCGGGCCCGTTTTCGCCCCACATGCTGGTACTTGTGGTTCTCCAAGTACCAGCTTGCGGGGGAGGCTTGCTGGGACTTGTAGTTCTGCTACAAAAAAACAATATTCTTTATTTTTACACTTGGCTATCAGCCTCCCATCCACCGCCCTTGGATGGGGGGGACAGCCTCGGGCTTCACCCCTGGTCCTTGGGTGGCTGAGGGGGGGGCCTTGATTTAAGGGGTCCCCACTCCTCCAGGGGTCCCCGGCCAGGGGTGACTAGTTGGGGATTTAATGCCACGGCCGCAGGGACCGGTATAAAGTGTCCCCCGGCTGTGGCATTATCTCTCCAGCTAGTGGAGCCCGGTGCTGGTGTGAAAAATACGGGGAACCCCTACGTCTTTTGTCCCCCGTATTTTTTGCACCAGGACCGGATGCAGAGCCCGGTGCTGGTTGTTAAAATACGGGGGATCCCCTGTCATTCCCCCCCCCCCCCCCCCGTATTTTTACAACCAGGACCGGCTCAAAGAGCCCGAGGCTAATTATGCTTAGGAGGGGGGACCCCACGCATTTTTTTCAGGGTTTTCAACCCATTCGCACCCCTTCCCACTGAATTACATGCTCTGATCTCTCCATATTATTTTAGTCAGTAAAAATAAAAATATTCTTTTAAAAAATATATAAAATAATACTTGTGGCTCCTGATAGACAAACCAAGTAGATAATCCCTTCTAATATAAATAGATATGCTATTAGCAACAAAAAACACACACAAAAAAACATGTTTTTACATTTTTTTATTAGATCCCACCAGCAAAATGAGGCGGACTGAAATGACTGTCGAAAAGCACTGTTGTCGAATCGACATTCTTCAATTGAATATACTTTTGTCGAAAAGCCGCATTTTTACCATTGCAGACATGTCGAATTTGACAACTGTCGAATTGCAAAAAGTCGAATCTGAAAAGGCTGTTTTTTTGTCGAAAAGTACTGTATTGCACTGTCGAATCATTTTTTTGTGTCGAAAATGCCCCGTTTTTCGACATTTGCGGCAATTCGACCGCAATTGCATATGGCCCTAAGCTTCTGGGTTCAGACCCAGACCAGTCTAATGCATATGTGCAGCTGTTGAGCTGCACATATGTCAGTGTGGACTGGCGGGGAGGGATTTGGAGGACTCCCTCTCTGAAAACAAATGCACTATAGATGGCATTAGCTAACAGGGAAATTCTTACAATATAGCAGCCACCACTGAAACCTATGGGGGATGATTTAGCGATCGAAAATGGGGGACCACATCAGATATCTCTAATTTCTGCTGGATTCTTGAAACTTGTGGATCTCCCCCCGAAAACAGCTGTTTTGTGGGCTAATCTGCAAGTTAATTTTATGAGCACTAGGGGCATGGCAGTACATACAGTGTAATGGTTAGAATTACTGCCTATTCTCCCCATGCTTGCGTGGGTTTCCTCCAGGTGTTCCAGTTTCTTCCCACAATCCAAAAGTATACTGGTTGGTTAATTGGTTCCCAATAAAATTAACCCTAGCGTTAATGTGCCTGTGTGTACATGTGATAGGGAATACAGATCGTAAAACTCCACTGGGGCAGGGACTGATGTGAATGGCCAAATATTCTCTGTAAAACCCTGCAGAATATGTGTGCACTATATAAATAACTGGTGCTAAATAAATAAATAAAAGAAAAAAACAATATTTAAACCATCAGCCTATCAATTACTAAATAATTCCAAAAGTACCAGTAATTTAGTTAACAAAGTTATGTTTATAGATAATCACACAAAACTTCACAACTGCTACATTACAGGGCAATCACCATGAATAACCTAGTGCTCACTAAATTAATTTGCAGATTATCAGCAATGTATGAGCTGAGGATACTACTGCAAGCAGCACTGTGTGTCAGGCAGCAGCAATGTGATAGACTGGGTGTGGTTCATAGGGTCGACCACACTTAGGTCGACAGTGTCTAGGTCGACCACTATTTGTCGACAGTAACTAAGTTGACACCCAAAATGCACAAGCATTAGGTCGCCCTGAGCAAGGTCGACATGACAAAAGGTCGACATGAGTTTAAAAAAAAAAAATAGTGTTGTTTTCTTTGTAGAGTGACTGGGAACCCCAGTTAGTGCACCGTGTCCCCTCGCATTGGGAAAGGTGCCTAGCTGCGCTCGGCACAGGTTGCCATTCCCAACTGTAGTCTACGTGGATTGTAAAGAATGAAAAAGTTAAAAAATTTAAAAAAATTGTGAAAACCTCATGTCGACCTAGAACATGTTGACCTAGTGACCATGTCGACCTAGAAACCCTGTCGACCCAATGCATGTTGACCAATAGTGGTCGACCTAGTGACTGTCGACCTAAGTGTGGTTGACCTAGAGACCGGATACCGATAGAATATAGCCAGTGTCTGCTGCTCCCTCTACTACAGCAACAGGCACACGTGTAGAAGGCACCCGGCACATGCTCTTAGTCTAAGGAAAAGTTCTATTCAAACAAAAAGTGTTTGCCCATGCTGTATTATTGAGGGAGTAGCACCTGATTGTTGGATAATTACCACCACCCCTTTATTAAACAATAACAAGCTACGTACAGTATACGCATAAGACTTACCAACAGCAGCCAGGATTTCTCTCCATTTACATGTGCTGTAAAAAACACCAGAATTTTGTAGAGGAATTATAGGTTGTGAAATGTAACATACTGTATATTATATAAGGAACGAATATAGAGTTTAAATATTGCATTCCTTAGGTCAATGGGAAATGTTTAGCTTGTGTGACACCTACTGTGCAATGAGTCTTTTCAGTGATGGAGCATAACTGTTTTCCTTGCAGTGTGAACCCCGCAATTAATTCTGACCTGTGAAGAGTTTCCATATTATCCCCATGTCAGGGGCTGGCTGGGCAGGGTGCCATCTGCCCCCCGGGCCAGTGCAATTTAAGTGTTCCAGGGCCTTTTTCTCACTGCATTCCCTGTGAAAAGCTGGGCCACTTGCTTGAGTCTGCCCCCCAGGCTGAAAGTTGCCAGCCAACCCCTGCCCCATGTTCATATATATTTGTTCAAGTTACTGATGTGTTTGAGACGGATTCAGTATGGGATCTCAGCGGTAGGGATCCTGCTGGTCATACGACCGACACCGGAATCCCGACAGACGGGACCCTGATGACGAGTGCAGCGTGTCCCCTCGCGGGCCTGGTGGTGAGCTTCGCTCGCCACACTAATTTATTCCCCCTTGGCTGGTGGCGTGAACCACCCCATGAGTGGGAATTCTGGGACCCAGTTGGGATTCCCTTTGCAGTTGGGATTCCGGTGTCGGTATACTGACTGCCGGGATCCCAACAGCTGGGAAACAGACTTAATACAAGATTAACTAGCGTTTAATGTATTGCTATATAAATGATGATGATAATAATAATAATAATAATTAAAAAAATGTTAACATAAATTACATTTTGTAACTACTTGGGCTTCAGAATGATGCACTTGTCTGTGTGAAAATAGATCCATAAGGCATCACTTATTTGACATTATCTTCAGACTGTCATATATGGCCCCATTTATCGACTATGCAAAACCTTTTGCCACTCACTAAAGGGTTTATGTCATCCTTTCAGTGGGAGGCGCAGGCCTAAACATCTATCTTTGCTGCACTTTCTATGTAGATGTTGGATGAATATCTGTTATTTGTTTCCCAGCTGCATCCCATTGTTTACTGCGCACGTTAGTGGTAATATTCATTATTCACATCCTTTCAGTATTCATCAAACAGCAGTAAACTAAGTTTACTGCTGTTTGCATATGTGGGAATGTGGGCACAGCGCTGCCTTTCCGGGCATTGCCGGGTCCCTGCTAAATGAAGGAGTCATGTACATATGCAGACTGGATGTTGTGCATGCACATGACTAAGCAGCCCATCGCTGACAGTGTTAGGCTGCCAGCAGGAGAGCGGAGGACACTGCTGAGGGAGGAGACATCGCTGGACCTCGCCGGTGAGAGGTAAGTCTTGCTGAATACCAGCTGCATTTTTGTTTGTATCACGGTGATACTAAATGAAAAACGCAGTCGGTGTAATTTTTCGTTAATAAATGGTGCTCTTAATCTGCAAAACAGCCTTATATGGTGGATTTTGGGCATATGTACAATCATAGCAGTTGTAATGCAATTTGGGTGTGATATTAGCGCTCCAAAGCGCATTGCAAAATGTAATTACACTGCTCAGATGTATGCACGGACAGGGGCTCTGAAACGAGCTTGCCCTTGCTATGTGTTCACTTCAGTACTGGGACGCCTGCGCATGCATGGTCTGCTGACCACGCGTGCACTGTGGCCTCTCCAGGTTCTTTCTGCGAATTGCAGCCCATAGGCTATAACTGGCTAACCTGATGCCACCTACAAAGAACTATGGATCAAATAAGGTTGAGGTTACCTAAAGCAGTGGTTCTCAACCGCTGTCCTCAAGTACCCCCAACAGTTCATGTTTTCCAGGTCTCCTCACAGGATTGCAAGTGAAATTATTTGCTCCACCTGTGGGTCTTTTAAAATGTGTCAGTAATGAGTAATGAACACACCTGTGCACCAGCTAGGCGACCTGGAAAACATGAACTGTAGGGTGTACTTGAGGACTGAGGTTGAGAACCAGTGGCCTAAAGGATAAAAAGGGGCAGACTACATGGGCCAAGTTGGTCTTTCTTATCTACCGTCAAATTCTATGTTTCTATGTTACCTATGGGCACTGCGGCTGCTTTCAGAAATGGAGGGACTGCAGCAGATATTGGAGATATGCCCATGCATAAGTATGGGCAGGAGGATCCCTCTCTAAAACAAATGCACTATAGATAGTGTAATAAGCCCTACACACTGGGCGATATGAGTGAAAGATATGAACGATCTTGTTCATTAATGAATGAGATACCTTTCATATCGCGGCCCCGCACTTGTTCATCGCTCGTGCCCCGTCACTTGTGCATGTAGGCCAATATGGACGATCTCGACCATATTTGCCTGCACTGCTATGGAGCCGGGTGACGGGGGGAGTGAAGAAACTTCACTCTCCCAGTCACTGCACCCCCGCCGCCGGGTCGCCCGTATCCGCCGTCGGGCAGCTCGGCGGTGGATCGCGCAGTGTGTAAGGCCCATTACTGTAGCTATGGCGGCTGATTTTACAATTGAAAACTGGGGGACCACAGCAGACATATCAGCTGTTTTGGGGGGAATATCCCGCAAATGTATTTTGTGAGCACAACTGTAGGTTGTGCATGGTGATTATAATGCACACTGACTGCCCTGTAATGCAGCTGTGAAGATGTTTTATGTGATTATCTACAAACATAGCTTTATAAGCTAAATTACCGGTACTCTTGAAAATATGTGATCACTTATAACCTAGATTTTTAAATATGGTTTTGTAGCTCAATAGTCAATAAATGGGAAATAATTTATGATTAGATGATTTAATACTGGGCATTATAATATCTAGCAACTTTCATTGCAATCCTACATTAACTCCGAGGGAAATTTGTGGAATATCTTTGAAAAGACCTACAAAAGAAATGTCCCCAGTATATATGCAATAATATGACCTTGACGTGTGACATGACTGAGGGCGAGATAACGCTGTTCTTATTGCCTTCAGCAACCTCAAATGCTAGTGACACTGTGACAGCCATGTCCCCAGGTAAATGCTAGTACAGTGACATCATGTAGGTGCCCTGAAGAGGGATGGTAGCCCAGCCCCAGGTGCACTGGAAACACAAGTGCATGGGGAGGTGACTTGTAGTATTTACCACAGGGGTATGCATGGGCTGAGGATGCTGCTGCTGTGTGTCGGGCAGCAGCCGCCGCGGTGTGACAGACCATAGGAAGGAGATCACCGCCTGCTGCTGCCTCTCCTGCAGCCACACGTGTAGGAGGCGCCGGCACATGCTCTCAGACTGATGAAATCCTTTGTCTGCTCAGCAGAGTACGCACGTCCCGGCGCTGGTACAGCAGCAGCATCCTCCGCCGCTCTCCGCGCCCGAATCAGGGACCCGCCCCCTCCCGCCCGGAGCAGGACCCCACCTTTGGATGTAGTGGCCGGTGTCTATTATCGGACTGCCTCATTCCCTCCAGCACACAGGTAACGCCTCGCCGGCAGCCCATTATTTGAAGCGCGTTTCTCCTTACCGCAGCGTTAGCTAGCTGCGGGAGGTTAGTACATAGTACAGCGCACACAATAGGGATGCGCCATTGGCCTGCTGCTGCTAGTAGTGACCCGCGGGGACACTGCGGGCGCCTCTCGCTGGGGCAGAGCTAGTGCTGTGCGGGGCCGGCTGTATGGTACCAGCCCGGAGAAGAGGATTATCCCCTGGCCGGGTGACTGGGTGCGGGGGGAGTGTAGGGGGAAGCATGCTATATATAGATAGATAGATATGTATAGTAGTGCCCCTGGGACAGGGAGTCAGGGGACGGCGGCGGCTGCGATGTCCGGGGGCGGAATTGGCTCTAACCTCCCGCCGTCCTCATTTCCCAGCAGCGCGGCCCCTATTCCGCGGGTTCCTGGTCCCCCATAGACAGGGACTGGGGCACGGTGATATGGGCATGACACCCATCATGGAGCCTACATCATGATAACCCCCTCCCCGTGTCATTGCTGCTGTCATGCACCTGGTGTGCGGTGTTGGGCAGCAGCAGGATGCGGGGGAGCCCAAGCAGCACATGCCGCCCCTCATCATCGCCACAGAGAGACGTGACATTGACGTCACGGAGCTTCATACATAGGCCGCCGGCCCCGGGCATCTTCTCCTGACGGGTCCCTTCCTGCAGCTACATTATTACACAGGGTGACACATTTATGTTACGGATAGTGTGTGTGTGCTGTACTGCAGCGGCGACAGAGTATACTAGCGGGCGTTGAGCTCTGTGCTGCTGCTCGGGTGTTACAGATATTCCTCTCACCGTGGCCGTTTAGTGGGAAACTGGGATTGGCTGCCAGGTGGTGACGCTGCAGAGCCCATCTTCCATCCCGCATAATCCTGGCAGGTCACACACTGTGTATAATCTCACTGACACACACACACTCTTTCTCTCTCCCGTCTCTCTCTCTCTCCTACCCCACACAACCAATGTCACACATTGCTCTCCTTTCTGTTGCTTCTGTCACATTCAGTTCCTGTAGGTGACTGACAGATGGATGCATAGGTAGATAGCATAGGAAATCTTGTTTATCAAAACCATACTGAGCTGTAGTATAGGCATGTACAACATGTACTGTATGCATATATGTATGTATGTATGTATGTATTTCTATTGAATGTACCTGGGCTGAATGAATTAATTGACGTGAAAGTTGTAATTAGAAATTAGGGAGTAGATAAGGTTGTGTACCAGGTTAGTTAGTGAAGAATGTATAGCTCCAATAGTAAAACACTTTAACAAAGAGACAGAACACAACAATAGTTGTTACATTTTGAAACCTTATAACATTCTGCAATTATGTAGTTTAAAAAAGTATCTTATACATTCACTCCAGAGATAGGGAAATGATTAAGCAACACTACATTTCTGTGGAAATCATGCAGTGCACCCTCTTCTGTAGTAGAGACAACACTTACCATTATACAACTTCCCTTTAGGCAGGGTTGGCTTCACATATATATGTACATATATGGCCACATTTCATAGAGATCTGGTAGTTCCTCAGTTGGTTCAAGCAGTACGATTCCTCAGTTTAAGTACCAAAACATTCAACCAGGGATATTACAACACTTATATAATTTATTAGGATATTATATATATTAAAACCCCTATTTAATTTTTGGATATAAATTCTTTCTCTGTTGAAATTATGTTGTTTTGCCAGAGTTAAGGCTTCTTTATATACTAAAGATCTACACAACCCCTGAGACAGGTGCAAAGTATTGAGAAGTCTACCTAATAAGGATGGCAGCAGTACATGCCACTATGCAATCCTCTTAGCAATATCACTATCTCAGGATGGCAGTAGCAGGGTCAGGGCATTAAAAAAACACTTCTTCTTTTTTTTAAATAAGTTTTGTCTGAAACAAATTGCAAATTGATATTTTTCTTCTTGATTTTACATATTTAGGGGCTGATTCAAATTAAAAAAGCAAATAAAAGTAAATGTATATCTGGAACAAACCATATTGCAATGCACAGTGTGCAAATACATACTTTTTTTTTGCATGCAGGCTATATACTGGCTGCTTTTGTATGTATCCCATAAATGCTGGACAGCTTAATTTGTACACTGAAATTTAGATTTGAGTTTAGTGACGCCCCTCCTAAATCAGAATCTCTTTGCATTTAAAGGGGGTATCCTATTAACGGTAAAAAAAAAGTGGCTGCAAGTGGGTTAATTAGATAGTCCCAGGCAAGGTTATTAGCCCCAATAATTTATTGAGGCAAATGGGATACCGCCCTAAATCTGCCCCACCTGCAGTGCATGTAGAGAGGGGTTGATGTTCCGCACCATAGGGAGATCAATTAAGTGTGCAGACAGGAACAGCAGGAATCTTTCAACAGGATTTGTCAATAAGATAAGTGTGCAAAACATGGAAGTGGTTCAATCACTGTCTAATCATTAGTGATGGATATATGTGCAAAAGAAATAAGACTAAAAATTAGTGTACACTGTGGTAAAAAGGGTAGGACTTGTACTGTTAGTGTATACTGTATATTCATACTTTTTACGGGGGTATCGTGTTGGACAATAATTGCACTGATGTCCTACGGAGATTGCAGGTACAGCCCAAGGGTGTGGGAAGATGTGAGAGTTTATTCATTTGCCGCACAGGGTTTGTTTTCATGGATTCTTTATCTCTGGAGCTTGTACATTTCTTAACATTTTCCCAGGTGTAGCATTAGATGTTTGGATACATCATGTATTATATAAAGGGAGATAAGGTTCCGAACATGGAAAACGCTGCAAAGTAAGAATGGTTTCAAAAATAGAATTACAATGTGTCTCAGTGCACTAATAGACTTCATGAAACATTTATTATAGCCAGGAATAGAAAAAAACCTATACATTAGTAAATGTATTAGCAAAGAGTGTCTTATCGTCAACTTATAAAATAATAACAGTGAGGAAAAACATTTATTAAAGACTTGTGTGTAAACCTTAGTCTTGCTACAACACTCCTTTTCTCTGTAAGCCATATGGGCCCTACACATTTAACGAGGTGCCGCCGAGGTGCCCGACGGCCGATACGGCCGACGGGCGACCCGGCGGCGGGGGGGCAGTGACGGGGGGAGTGAAGTTTCTTCACTCCCCCCGTCACCCGGCTCCGTAGACTTGCAGGCAAATATGGACGATCTCGTCCATATTGGCCTGCATGCACAGCCGACGGGAGATCAGCGATGAACGAGCGCGGGGCCGCGCATCGTTCATCGCTGGAGTCTCCACACTGAAAGATATGAACGAGTTCTCGTTCATTTATGAACGAGATCGTTCATATCTTTCAGAATATCGGCATGTGTGTAGGGCCTATAAGTCTTAGAAAGCTTTGAAGAATAGATATGACAGGCTGTTGCTTAAAGTACACCTGTGTCTGTAGAATGGAGTCAGTCATTTGCTATCTCACACAAGTATGAATGCTGAATACAGTTTTGTTGTCAATGAATCACTGTTTTCACAACAGGCTAACTTCTTTTCCCAGAAAGTGCACCGCTGAACGTTGTTTAAGAAAAATACACATTAAAGAAAAGCTACTGTAGCAACTGGAAAACAACCTTTAAAAATGCCTTTCAAAAATGGCTTGGAATTGACCGAATTACAGAATATGAACACGCCGGAGGACGATAACATTAGCAATGATTCCAATGAGCTGATTGAGGCAGACAACAATCGTATTAGTAGGTGAGTAACTTTCCCTTAATAATATCTAATAATATCACTACAGGCCAGTTTTGGTGAGGCAGGTTACTATCAACAAGAGTTTATAGATAGATTGTGGGTTGTGTACTAAAGCTTCTGTAAAAGAAAGTGGGGATTTCCCTATAACAACAAATTAGATTCTAGCTATCATTTCTCTAGTAAAATACAGAAAATTATAACTAGAATCTGATTGGTTTATGTGTTTTAGCAAATCTACCCCCATGCTTTACACTGCAGCTTTAGGGGAGGACTGATTAAGTAGCTATGCTCATTATTTAGACTCATCAAATTCTAATTCGATGTTTTCCAGTCACCATTGCATACTTCCCAATAATCTAAATCAAATAACGGGAAAAATAGTCCAAGCACCTATTTAGATACACTGTTCACCAAAATTGTTATGACCATGTCCCCATTTGCATAGAGCACACCAGGTCTGCCTTTGGAAACATGTAACTGACTGTGTACAAGCATTCTATTGGAGGTTATGCCATTATGTTTTATACAAGGGAAGAATACTGTTTCGGGATAAAGTACAGCATTATTATCCACAAGGAAACATGTAAAATACTTAGGCCCCCATTTATCAACGAGTTTCCTTGCTGGAAACTCGTTTTTGGTGTAAATGGGACCAATTGCTATTTAACCAGGCTAATAGCGCTGCTAACTAGCAGCGCTATTAGCCTTTCATTTTCCCTATACTGCGGCACGCTAAAGTGTATTTAAGAACGAGCGCTATTTCTGAAATAGCGCTCGCTTATCAATAATGGTCTCGTCTGCTCCGGGCAGACGTTAGGAGACCGCTGCAGCGGAGTCCGTCCACCGCTCCGGCTTCCCCCTCCCGCAGCAATCCCAGCATGCATCACAGCTGCCGGGTTGCTATAGAGACAGGACTCCGCTGCAGCGTTGTCCGTCCTGCGCTCTGGCTCTCCCCTCCCGCAGCAATCCCGGCATGCATCACGCCGCGTCCAGAAATGACTACTGCGCATGTGTCGGAAATTACCATATTCCGGCACATGCGCAGACTCCCTACACACATCATTCGTCAGCGCTGATGTAAGGTAAACATCAGCGCTGACGTGGCAAATACCGCATTCGCTCGCCGTGGCATAGGCTCTTCTTAAATAGAAGAGCGCGATGCCACTATTCCATGACGAGTGAAAACGATATTTATCACTTCACTTATAGCTGTTTGATAAATGGGGGCCTTAATTTTATAGACATGTACAGTTTTCTGGTTTACCTAGAACAGGCTAGTTTTCATTGTTTTATTGATACACACATTCCAACATTTGAAAGTATCCTTTTATATATCTGTCCAGATTTGTTAACAATTCACAAAACAATCCTGCAAATAAGTCTGATTTTCCATAAATACAATGGGGGGAATTCAGTTGTTTAATTGCGCACGTTCTCCTGTCTAAAGTGACGGAAGAACGCTTGGTGATATTCAATTGCCCTCTGTTTTTGTGCTGATCGCGCCCATTTCAGTTGGGTTTAGCTGCGTATAGCGTCAAAACCAGATTAAACTAATGAGTGCGATGTGAAAAGTCCCGTTTGGGCGCCCAGATGGGTCACTTTGCGCATTTAAGCTCGCTACCCCCGGGGGTAGTGAGCTGAAATTAAGGTCTTGTGCCTGTCGGCAGCAACATTTGAATAGCTGCTGGCGGGGCGCGCGTGGGTGCGGGGACCCACAATAACATTTGAATTCCCCCCAGTGTCTAAAAGAAATTAGAGCACTTGAGTTCTGATCAACACAGCCAATGACTCCATAGTAACTATAAGAACACTGCTATGGTTAGACGAGGATTATTGCTGCAGCAAAGCTTTGAAATTCAGATTCAGTTACATCAAACCACAAATTTATATTTTCTAAATGTACTTTAATGGGCCTTCATGCAAAAGAAAAACCTAAAAGTGACAGTGCTTGAAAAATGAAGTGGCTACGTTTTCACACACATACTCTGTACCTGGGGATAAATAGTGTAAATCACATGTAAGTGGAAAACACAAGTTTTAGCATACAAATGATTATTTGACACTACATTATGAAATACTTTGGGGCTGATTCAAAGTTGGTAGAAAAACAAAAATCATAGTAACTTTACACAATAGCAAACATTGTTGCACTGCAGATGGGGCAGATTTAAAATGTATAGAGATTTGGGAGGGCATTTGTATGCTATGACCAAAGCTGAATTGAACAATCATGGGGCTGATGTAGAGTTGGGCGTAAGGATCTTTACGCATTTTTGTACTGCGCCTTCACACAAAAAAAAACGAAATTTCCATGCGTATTTAGATTTGGTCGCATATTGGGGGTAATTCCAAGTTGATCGCAGCAGGATTTTTGATAGCAATTGGGCAAAACCATGTGCACTGCAGGGGAGGCAGATATGACATGTGCAGAAAGAGTTAGATTTGGGTGGGTTATTTTGTTTCTGTGCAGGGTAAATACTGGCTGCTTTATTTTTACACTGCAAATTAGATTGCAGATTGAACACACCCCACCCAAATCTAACTCTCTCTGCACATGTTATATCTGCCTTCCCTGCAGTGCACATGGTTTTGCCCAATTGCTAACAAAAATCCTGCTGCGATCAACTTGGAATTACCCCCATTGTTCTTATGACTCCTTATGCATAGATTGAGAAGGGCCAAGTGTGACTTGTACCTGTTAACCTTGTAGGTGTATATATGTTTAACGTCAGCTGCTTTTGATTATTTGAGCATCTTCATGCCTCCCAACTATACTTAAGCTATGACTTAAACTATATATAAACTATTAGTTGCAGATTAAATTAGCTCCAGTGTTACGTTCTCAGAGCTATTCAATTACTGCCATTGGTAAGTCCACGACTAGCCTCCTGTGCGAATAGAACACTGTGTAAGCTAGTGCTGTCTGAGCTAGTCGCGGCTTATTTACATAGCTTACACACTTAGGGGTATATGCAGTTCCGGCCGAATTGCAGCAATTTTTCGCCTGTTTTTTAATTCGACACAATTCGACCGTCGAATTCCGGTAGGTGGGTGCCGGAATTTGACATATTCAATAAAAAACGAATTCGACAGTCCCGCTGTCGAAAAACGGCCGATTTGACGGGTTTTGATTAGATTTTTAAAAATGTAAAAAAAACGGGGAAAAACCAGAAAAAAATTGCGTGGGGTCCCCCCTCCTAAGCATAACCAGCCTCGGGCTCTTTGAGCCGGTCCTGGTTGCCAAAATACGGGGGGGAAAATGACAGGGGATCCCCCGTATTTTAACAACCAGCACCGGGCTCTGCGCCTGGTCATGGTGCAAAAATACGGGGGACAAAAAGAGTAGGGGTCCCCAGTATTTTTTGGACCAGCACCGGTCTCCACTAGCTGGACAGATAATGCCACAGCCGGGGGTCACTTTTATACAGCGCCCTGCGGCCGTGGCATTAAATACCCAACTAGTCACCCCTGGCCGGGGTACCCTGGAGGAGTGGGGACCCCTTCAATCAAGGGGTCCCCCCCCAGCCACCCAAGGGCCAGGGGTGAAGCCCGAGGCTGTCCCCCCCCATCCAAGGGCTGCGGGTGGGGGGCTGATAGCCTTGAGTAAAATGCACGAATATTGTTTTTTCCAGAAGAACTACAAGTCCCAGCAAGCCTCCCCCCGCAAGCTGGTACTTGGAGAACCACAAGTACCAGCATGCGGGTGGAAAAACGGGCCCGATGGTACCTGTAGTTCTACTGGAAAAAAAATACCCAAATAAAAACAGGAGGCACACACCGTGAAAGTAAAAGTTTATTTCATACATGACGACACATACATACTTACCTATGTTGACCCGCCGACTGCCACGTCTCCAATGTTGCTGACGATCCGGGGTACCTGTGAATAAAATTATACTCGCCTCAATCCAGTGTCCTGTGATTTGTAATCCACGTACTTGGCAAAACAAAAAAACGAATACCCGGACCACACGGACTGAAAGGGGTCCCATGTTTACACATGGGACCCCTTTCCCCGAATGCAGAGACCCCCCGTGACTCCTGCCACAGAAAGGTCCCTTCAGCCAATCAGGAAGCGCCACTTCGTGGCACTCTCCTGATTGGCTTTGCGCGTCTGAGCTGGCAGACAGCGCATCGCACAGCCCACTCCATTACTTTCAATGGTGGGAACTTTGCGGTCAGCGGTGAGGTCACCCGCGGTCAGCGGCTGACCGCGGGTAACCCCACCGCTGACGCAAAGTTCCCACCATTGAAACTAATGGAGGGAGCTGTGCGATGCGCTGTCTGCCAGCTCAGACGCGCAAAGCCAATCAGGAGAGTGCCACGAAGTGGCGCTTCCTGATTGGCTGAAGGGACCTTTCTGTGACAGGAGTCACGGGGGGTCTCTGCATTCGGGGAAAGGGGTCCCATGTGTAAACATGGGACCCCTTTCAGTCCGTGTGGTCCGGGTATTCGTTTTTTTTGTTTTGCCAAGTACGTGGATTACAAATCACAGGACACTGGATTGAGGTGAGTATAATTTTATTCACAGGTACCCCGGATCGTCGGCGACATTGGAGACGTGGCAGTCGGCGGGTCAACATAGGTAAGTATGTATGTGTCGGCATGTATGAAATAAACTTTTACTTTCAAGGTGTGCGTGTCCTGTTTTTATTTGGGTATTTTTTTTCCAGTAGAACTACAGGTACCAGCGGGCCCATTTTTCCACCCGCATGCTGGTACTTGTGGTTCTCCAAGTACCAGCTTGCGGGGGAGGCTTGCTGGGACTTGTAGTTCTTCTGGAAAAAACAATATTCGTGCATTTTACTCAAGGCTATCAGCCCCCCATCCACAGCCCTTGGATGGGGGGGACAGCCTCGGGCTTCACCCCTGGCCCTTGGGTGGCTGGGGGGGGGGACCCCTTGATTTAAGTGACCCCCGGCTGTGGCATTATCTGTCCAGCTAGTGGAGCCCGGTGCTGGTCCAAAAAATACGGGGGACCCCTACTCTTTTTGTCCCCCGTATTTTTTGCACCATGACCAGGCGCAGAGCCCGGTGCTGGTTGTTAAAATACGGGGGATCCCCTGTCATTTCCCCCCCCCCCCGTATTTTGGCAACCAGGACCGGCTCAAAGAGCCCGAGGCTGGTTATGCTTAGGAGGGGGGACCCCACGCAATTTTTTTCCGGGTTTTTTACAGTTTTTCCATTAAAAAAAAAGAAAAAAAATAATATTTTTAAAAATATATAAATAATACTTGTGCCTCCTAAATAGACAAACCAAGTATATAATCCCTTCTAATATAAATAGATATGCTATTAACAATAAAAAAAACACAAAAAAAAACATGTTTTAATTTTTTTTTATTAGATTCCGCCAGCAAAGTGTGGCGGATTGAAAATGACGAATTTACTGTCTAAAAGCACTGTTGTCGAATTTACAATCTTCAATTGAATATACTTTTGTCGAAATGCCGCATTTGTACCATTGCAGAAATGTCGAATTTGACAAATGTCGAATTTCAAAAAGTCGAATTTGGAATAGCCGTTTTTTTGCCGAAAAGTACTGAATTGCATTGTCGAAAAAAAATTTGGGGCGAAAATGTCCCGTTTTTCGACATTTTCGGGAATTCGACCGCAATTGCATATACCCCTTAACCTGGCAGCTATGTCTTACAGCGTGACAGCTTTGGGTTTGCTGCGGGAAATATTTGAATAGCTCCAGGCACTTAACTCGTGAACTAAAACCCTGTGATAAGTCTCATAGCTAATTAAATCTGCCCCTTAGTGTGACTGCTTCTGTCTTATTGCATTATTTAATTGATATTTTTGCATTTGGTGCGCTGCAGGAGTGAAGATACCAATTTGATTTTTAAAGTAATACAGCAGATGTTTATTTAAATCTAATTACTATTTTTATTTTATTTTGTGTATATATTTAATTGCATTTTTGGCACTGTAATGATTACCTTTACTAATAACTAAGCCCAGGATTCTTAGATTCTAACCTATTCTAATTCTTTCCTATTACACTCAAAATGTCAGTTTCCTTTTGTGTACCAGGTAATAACATACGGGTCATTCCACATCACATCACCCAAAAAAAAAATGAAATGTCCACGACCCATCTCAGATTTTTACAAAAAATTTTTTAGTTAAGAGAGTATGTCAAAACAACTATTTCTGCCAAATATCTCAACTGTCTGACAATTTGTTTATGAAATATTGATTTTTCAATTTATTAAATTATTTACTAATCGCTGCTTCTTTATCCAGTTTATTAGAAGTATCACGGGTGTTTATTAAGGAATCGCCATGACATTTGGACCCCTAAAGTAACCCTTCCTCCCGAATCCAAAAATCCAAACCAAATTACTTTATCTGCTTTACGTTTTGAATTACGGTAAAAACACAATTTTTGGAAAAAAATTAAAACCGCTAGGTTCAATTAACATTAGATATCCCAATTTTTTTTAGGTGCTTAACAAAGGTATACATTATCACCACACAAGAAAACAGATTGGTACTCTGTTTCATAGTGGAGAAAACAAATCATGAAGTTGACGTTCAATTACTGTTGTACCGCATACGTAATTAACACAAGAAATCATGAAGTTTAAAAACGTAAACATAACTTGAGTCCATAACTTGTCACAGAATAGATGGTAAAACAATCAAGAAAACTTAAAGAAACCCGTGGTTTCTATAAAATATAGAGGGAAAGCACTTCCTGTACAAATTGTTCATCAGGTACAGCAGTTTTACAAAGATGATGAACATTGTCAGGTGTGCCCTGGAAAGAAAGTCTGTTTCTGTATAAGTTCCGGGAGAAAAAATAATTCACAAACAGAAAAGGTTACTCCTAGTAAACTTGAAAGAGCTTTATCTTGCTTTCAAATACCGTTTTCCAGACATTCAAGTTGGATTGTCTAAGCGGTTTGTTCCTTACGACTTACATGGTTTGTTAGCGTTGCAGCAAGAGGTATGCATTCTGGGTGTGTATGCGAAACTCACTAAAAATATTGGTTGCTGCTCTACCACTAAAGATGGACTACGAAGACCTAACTGAAATCCTTGTTTGTTCTTCAGTCTCAAAACTTGTATACTTCATCAATGTGATAAATGCCCATGTCTGGAAGCACTTCAGAAAATAGTTGAAAAACTTTTTCATGATAGTGACATGGATGATGAGGACACATGTTGTTTATAAGCAGTGGGTCCACACTGACCAAAGTAAATTGGTTACAATCACTAGTATTGTGGAACAATTCCATGAAGTTATTTGTATGGGCTGTTGATTGATGGGCTGTTGATGATGCAACAGCCCATCTGTATACAGCAAAGTTGCAGGCTGAATACCTACATCAGTTGAGGGAAACCATTCGACCAGAAACAGAAGTTATGTGTTACTAGATTTTGCAGAAAATTATTAATTTGTGTGTCAGGAGGCAATTCGAGCATTCTACTGGGACACTTCACAAGCAACACGCTCATCTATGCTGCGATGCGTTCGCATGGCATACACATCGCGGCATAGTGCGAATGCACTGTGCTGCGACTGATCACAGCCGGCATTTGCTCCATAGGCTTTCATTAGTGTGCCTACGCGTGCTTCTGTGGACACACTTGCCACGAGGCAACGATTAGCATGGCTGCATCTGTTTTTTAGGCAAGATGATTGTGTTACACTTTAAACTGTGTGAGTCTGTGTGTTATAAGTGATACCTGTAATCATGTAGCCATAGCTGTGCATGCCTTCATTACGGTAGTTTTGAAACACTTAGCGGAACTATTACTAAAATTGGAGTATGTTCACTACTTTAGTGATGGTGCTAGAAAATGTCTAGCCACTCGCTCCAGTCTGCAAACAGTGGAAACTCATCACATCTTGACACCTTTGGACCTGTATAGCTGGGCTGAAAAGATACATGGCATAAAGTTTTTCTACGTGTCACAAAATGAAATACAAGACTGCAAAACCAAGCTGCATAGCCGTCTAGAAACAGCAAAGACTGTGGTAGGAACACTTGCTCATCACCAATTTCAGCATATTAGTTATGATGAACTACAAATATTCCGTTTGTCATTAGACGACATGAAGACAGCAGGAACCACAGTTTGGGGGTAATCCAATTACCGGTGAAAATACATCGGGCGAGTTTTCCCGATGTTTCACCCATATTTTTTTACAGGCTATCTAATTTGGTCGCCTGTAAAAAAATACATTATCTCCCAGAAACACACAGGTTCAGTGAAACCTGTGTGTTTTTGGTAGAAACAGCCCCGTTTCTGAGGCAGGTGAAGCAAATTCCCTGGAAAGCCGGCACAAGCCGCGGCTTTATGGGGCTAATTGGATAGCCTACGGTGGGGCAATTAGCCGCTTTAATTTACTGTGGCTAATTGCATAACCCCTTTAGTGTCACTATGACCACAGTCACAAAAAATGTAGACAAAAGTGATCTGCAACCTGAAACATACATAGCAGCAGTGTACAATAACATCTGGTACATTGGGTATGTAATTCAATGTAATGAGGAGGAACAAGATGTGCTGGTACACTTCATAGATCGAAACCAATCAAGAAATGTGTTGTACTGGCCTTCAGTGTTTTGTTCCTTTTATTCACGTTCCTTTGTAACGGAAGTGCCCACTATCCAAGGAAGCAGTGGAAGGCACTGTCTGCTGACGCTTTAATGAAAACTACAGACCGTTACAACAGGTTCCAAACAAAGAAAATATGATGTGATTGTTGACTCAACAAGTTATGGACACAAGTTATGTTTAAGTTTTTAAATTTGATGGTTTCTTGGGTTATGTATGCAGTACAACAGTAATTGAACGTCAACTTAATGATTTTTTTTCTCCACTATGAAACAGAGTACCATGCTGATTTTTTTGTGTGGTGATAATGCATACCTTTGTTAAGTACCTAAAAAAATTGGGATATCTAATGTTGATTGAACCTAGCGTTTTTAAAAAATGTTTTCGAAAAACGTGCGTTTTTGCCATAACTTGAAACATAAGACAGATAAAGTGATTTGGTTTGGATTTTTGGATTCAGGATGAAGAGTTACCTTAGGGATCCAAATGTCATGATAATTCCTTAATAAACACTCGTGATATTTCAAATAAACTAGATAAAGAAGCCGCAATTAGTAAATAATTTAATAAATTGAAAAATCAATATTTAATAAACAAATTGTCAGAAAGTCGAGATATTTGTCAGAAATAGTTTTTTTGGCATTCTCTCTTAACTAAATAAAATCATAAAAATCTAAGATCGGTGGTGGACACGCCTGGTTGAACTGACATGAAATGACCCATACTTCATTTCTGCAGGACCTAAAATTAGCTAATCTGGTGTTTAAATTTTGTACCAAAATTACCAATTTTGGGGTTTATTCAATGCCTGTCGGATCCTCTCTGACGGAGAGGATCAGACAGCTCAATGTTCGAGCAATTCCGACAGGTTTTTGCCTGTTTTTGACGATGCAAATCAGACTTTTTTTAAAGTCGGATTGACATTGTCGAAAACGGGCCAAAAAACTGTCGGAATCGCCCACAAATCCGACAAAACATGTGGATCCGCGGCAAATCCGCCGATCCACGTGTTTTCTAACTAGACTGATTTTTAAAAAAGTCAGAAAAACGCCACTATAATTGAATAGATCTAATCCAAATTCGATCTAAAAAAAAAGTCAGAAAAAAAAACCTTTTTTTCGACTTTTTTAAAAACCCGACAGTAATTGAATAGACCCATTTGACTGTTAGAACCTAAAATTACCCAATTTCTGTTACTTAAGTTGAAACTATATACATTTACGGTGGAAAAGTGTGGAATGAGTAGTTTTTATATGTAATTCATATATACAGATGTGCCCTGTTACAGCTTTGCTGCGTAGCGCATGTAGTGCGACTGCTAGCTCCCGAGATTAATTTGCTTCTATAGAAAAGCTGTGGCTATGAATGGATCGCAGCCTCCCGCTGCATAGTGCATCGTGGGAGTAAACACTGCAAGGAAGTAGCAGGACACATCTGTAATAAAGCATAGTGTTTCAAACATAGGGGCAGATGTATTAAACTGGAGAAGGCATAAGGAAGTGATACAGCAGTGATAAACGCAAGGTGATAACGCACCAGCCAATCAGCTCCAATATGTAAATGAACAGTTAGGAGCTGACTGGCTGGTGCGTTATTCACCTTGCACTTATCACTGCTTTATCACTTCTTTATACCTTCTCCAGGCTTAATACATCTGGCCCAGTATGATTTGCTGCGTGGTTTTGCTTTATTTTCATACAACGTATAAATTCCTAAACTGACATTTTTAAAACCTATAAAATCCTAAAACATTGATCGAAAAACACAAATTTTCATCTTTTAGATCCTAAAAATTTGGTGCCTACTAATAACACTATTAAAGCCACATCTTCTGGTGTAATTCAGGCACATATGTCTGTTTAATTCTTGTTGCATTTAACGCCTGTTTTTTTGACATAAAATGCATGAAACTACTTTAGACCCTATATTTTCCAATCTTCCGTTAAACACAGGAAAGGGGATGGGCTTGTTTTTGATGACTTGTTGCCTAAAACCAGCAAAACTGCATAAAGCAAGGTGGCAAAGTAAGCCCACCCCATCACATATTGTGGTAAATGTTAAATGCTGAGACTGAGTAATTTCAGTTATTGTGGCTTGAGTCCCTTTGTGTGATTCTACACCATACAATTTTTCATCTGTTAAGCAAGTCTACCAACCAGCCAGTCACTTTGTGCCTGCTATTGTGGAGTAGCATCTTTTTCTTAATATGGCAAACTGTTGTAGAGAAATTACTTTATTTCTCTATCGTCCTAGTGGATGCTGGGGTTCCTGAAAGGACCATGGGGGGAATAGCGGCTCCGCAGGAGACAGGGCACAAAAAGTAAAGCTTTAGGATCAGGTGGTGTGCACTGGCTCCTCCCCCTATGACCCTCCTCCAAGCCTCAGTTAGATTTTTGTGCCCGGCCGAGAAGGGTGCAATCTAGGTGGCTCTCCTAAAGAGCTGCTTAGAAAAGTTTAGCTTAGGTTTTTTATTTTACAGTGAGTCCTGCTGGCAACAGGATCACTGCATCGAGGGACTTAGGGGAGAAGAAGTGAACTCACCTGCGTGCAGGATGGATTGGCTTCTTAGGCTACTGGACATTAGCTCCAGAGGGACGATCACAGGTGCAGCCTGGATGGGTCACCGGAGCCGCGCCGCCGGCCCCCTTGCAGATGCCGAAAAGAGAAGAGGTCCAGAAATCGGCGGCAGAAGACTCTTCAGTCTTCTTAAGGTAGCGCACAGCACTGCAGCTGTGCGCCATTGCTCTCAGCACACTTCACACGGCAGTCACTGAGGGTGCAGGGCGCTGGGGGGGGCGCCCTGGGCAGCAATGGAAACCTGTTATTTGGCAAAAAATACCTCACATATAGCCTCCGGGGGCTATATGGAGATATTTAACCCCTGCCAGAATCCGTTGAAGAGCGGGAGACGAGCCCGCCGAAAAGGGGGCGGGGCCTATCTCCTCAGCACACAGCGCCATTTTCCCTCACAGAAAGGCTGGAGGGAAGGCTCCCAGGCTCTCCCCTGCACTGCACTACAGAAACAGGGTTAAAACAGAGAGGGGGGGCACTAATTTGGCGTTAGAAATATATAAAAAAGATGCTATAAGGGAAAACACTTATATAAGGTTGTCCCTATATAATTATAGCGTTTTTGGTGTGTGCTGGCAAACTCTCCCTCTGTCTCTCCAAAGGGCTAGTAGGTCCTGTCCTCTATCAGAGCATTCCCTGTGTGTGTGCTGTGTGTCGGTACGTGTGTGTCGACATGTATGAGGACGATGTTGGTGAGGAGGCGGAGCAATTGCCTGTAATGGTGATGTCACTCTCTAGGGAGTCGACACCGGAATGGATGGCTTATTTAGGGAATTACGTGATAATGTCAACACGCGGCAAGGACGGTTGACGACATGAGACGGCCGACAAACAATTAGTACCGGTCCAGACGTCTCAAAAACACCGTCAGGGGTTTTAAAACGCCCGTTTACTTTAGTCGGTCGACACAGACAGGGACACTGAATCCAGTGTCGACGGTGAATAAACAAACGTATTCCTTATTAGGGCCACACGTTAAGGGCAATGAAGGAGGTGTTACATATTTCTGATACTACAAGTACCACAAAAGAGGGTATTATGTGGGATGTGAAAAAACTACCGTAGTTTTTCCTGAATCAGATAAATTAAATGAAGTGTGTGATGATGCGTGGGTTCCCCCCGATAGAAAATATGGGCGGTATACCCTTTCCCGCCAGAAGTTAGGGCGCGTTGGGAAACACCCCTTAGGGTGGATAAGGCGCTCACACGCTTATCAGAACAAGTGGCGGTACCGTCTATAGATAGGGCCGTCCTCAAGGAGCCAGCTGACAGGAGGCTGGAAAATATCATAAAAAGTATATACACACATACTGGTGTTATACTGCGACCAGCGATCGCCTCAGCCTGGATGTGCAGAGCTGGGGTGGCTTGGTCGGATTCCCTGACTAAAAATATTGATACCCTTGACAGGGACAGTATTTTATTGACTATAGAGCATTTAAAGGATGCATTTCTATATATGCGAGATGCACAGAGGGATATTTGCACTCTGGCATCAAGAGTAAGTGCGATGTCCATATCTGCCAGAAGATGTTTATGGACACGACAGTGGTCAGGTGATGCAGATTCCAAACGGCACAAAGGTGTATTGCCGTATAAAGGAAGAGGAGTTATTTGGGGTCGGTCCATCGGACCTGGTGGCCACGGCAACTGCTGGAAAATCCACCGTTTTTTACCCTAAGTCACATCTCTGCAGAAAAAGACACCGTCTTTTCAGCTTCAGTCCTTTCGTCCCTATAAGAGTCATATCTGCCCAGGGATAGAGGAAAGGGAAGAAGACTGCAGCAGGCAGCCCATTCCCAGGAACAGAAGCGTTCCACCGCTTCTGACAAGCTCTCAGCATGACGCTGAGACCGTACAGGACCCCTGGATCCTACAAGTAGTATCCCAGGGGTACAGATTGGAATGTCGAGACGTTTCCCCTGCGCAGGCTCCTGAAGTCTGCTTTACCAAGGTCTCCCTCCGACAAGGAGGCAGTATGGGAAACAATTCACGAGCTGTATTCCCAGCAGGTGATAATTAAATTACCCCTCCTACAACAAGAAAAGGGGTATTATTCCACACTATATTGTGGTACTGAAGCCAGAAGGCTAGGTGAGACCTATTCTAAATCTAAAAAAATTTGAACACTTACAAAGGTTCAAATCAAGATGGAGTCACTCAGAGCAGTGATAACGAACCGGGAAGAAGGGGACTATATGGTGTCCCGAGACATCAGGGATGCTTACCTCCATGTCCCAAATTTGCCCTTATCACTAAGGGTACCTCAGGTTCGTGGTACAGAACTGTCACTATCAGTTTCAGACGCTGCCGTTTGGATTGTCCACGGCACCCCGGGTCTTTACCAAGGTAATGGCCGAAATGATGGTTCTTCTTCGAAGAAAAGGCGTCTTAATTATCCCTTACTTGGACGATCTCCTGATAAGGGCAAAGTCCAGGGAACAGTTGGAGGTCGGAGTAGCACTATCTCGGATACTGTTACAACAGCAGGGGTGGATTCTAAATATTCCAAAATCGCAGCTGATCCCGACAACAAGTCTCCTGTGCTTAGGGATGATTCTGGACACAGTCCAGAAAAAGGTGTTTCTCCCGGAAGAGAAAGCCAGGGAGTTATCCGAGCTAGTCAGGAACCTCCTAAAATCAGTGCATCATTGCACAAGGGCCATGGTAAAAAAATGGTGACTTCCTTCGAAGCAATTCCAGTCGGCAGATTTCATGCAAGAACTTTTCAGTGGGATCTGCTGGACAAATGGTCCGGATCGCATCTTCAGATGCATCAGCGGATAACCCTATATCCAAGGACAAGGGTGTCTCTCCTGTGGTGGTTACAGAGTGCTCATCTTCTAGAGGGCCGCAGATTCGGCATTCAGTTTTGGATGTTGGTGACCACGGAGGCCAGCCCGAGAGGCTGGGGAGCAGTCACACAAGGAAAAAATTTCCAGGGAGTGTGATCAAGTCTGGAGACTTTTCTCCACATAAATATAGCTAAGGGTAAATTTATAATGCTCTAAGCTTAGCAAGACCTCTGCTTCAAGGTCAGCCGGTATTGATCCAGTGGGATAAAACATCACGGCAGTCGCCCACGTAAATAGACAGGGCGGCACAAGAAGCAGGAGGGCAGTGGCAAAAACTGCAAGGACTTTTCGCTGGGCGGAAAATCATGTGATAGCACTGTCAGCAGTGTTTCATTCCGGGAATGGAAACTGGGAAGCAGACTTCCTCAGTAGGCACGACCTCCACCCGGCAGAGTGGGAACTTCATGGGGAAGTTTTCCACATGATTGTAAACCGTTGGGAATTACCAAAGGTGGACATGATGGCGTCCCGTCTGAACAAAAAACGGGACAGGTATTGCGCCAGGTTAAGAGACCCTCAGGCAATAGCTGTGGACGTTCTGGTAACACCGTGGGTGTACCAGTCGGTGTATGTGTTCCATCCTCTGCTTTTCATACCTAAGGTACTGAGAATTATAAGACGTAGAGGAGTAAGAACTATACTCATGGCTCCGGATTGGCCAAGAAGGACTTGGTACCCGGAACTTCAAGAGATGCTCACAGAGGACTTATGGCCTCTGCCGCTAAGAAGGGACTTGTTTCAGCAAGTACCATGTCTGTTCCAAGACTTACCGCAGCTGCGTTTGACGGCATGGCGGTGGAACGCCGGATCCTAAGGGAAAAGGCATTCAGGAAGAGGTCATTCCTACCCTGGTCAAAGCCAGAAAGGAGGTGACCGCACAACATTATCACCACATGTGGCGAAAATATGTTGCGTGGTGTGAGGCCAGGAAGGCCCCACGAAGAAATTTCAACTCGGTCGATTCCTGCATTTCCTGCAAACAGGAGTGTCTATGGGCCTCAAATTGGGGTCCATTAAGGTTCAAATTTCGGCCCTGTCGATTTTTCTTCCAGAAAGAATTGGCTTCAGTTCCTGAAGTCCAGAAGTTTGTCAAGGGAGTATTGCATATACAACCCCCTTTTGTGCCTCCAGTGGCACTGTGGGATCTCAACGTAGTTCTGGGATTCCTCAAAACACATTGGTTTAAAACCAGTCAAATCTGTGGATTTGAAGCATCTCACATGAAAAGTGAACATGCTCTTGGACCTGGCCTGGACCAGGCGAGTGTCAAATTGGTGGTTTTTTTCTCAAAAAAGCCCATATCTGTTTGTCCATTCGGACAGGGCAGAGCTGCGGACTCGTCCCCAGTTCTCTCCCTAAGGTGGTGTCAGTGTTTCACCTGAACCAGCTTATTGTGGTGTCTTGCGCCTACTAGGGACTTGGAGGACTCCAAGTTGCTAGATGTGGTCAGGGCCCTGAAAATATAGGTTCCAGGACGGCTGGAGTCAGGAAAACTGACTTGCTGTTATCCTGTATGCACCCAACAAACTGGGTGCTCTTGCTTCTAAGCAGACTTTTGCTAGTTGGATGTGTAATACAATTCAGCTTGCACATTATGTGGCAGGCCTGCCACAGCCAAAATATGTAAATGCCCATTCCACAAGGAAGGTGGGCTCATCTTGGGCGGCTGCCCGAGGGGTCTCGGCTTTACAACTTTGCCGAGCGGCTATTTAGTCAGGGGCAAACACGTTTGTAAAATCCTACAAATTTGATAACCTGGCTAAGGAGGACCTGGAGTTCTCTCATTCGGTGCTGCAGAGTCATCCGCACTCTCCCGCCCGTTTGGGAGCTTTGGTATAATCCCCATGGTCCTTTCAGGAACCCCAGCATCCACTAGGACGATAGAGAAAATAAGAATTTACTTACCGATAATTCTATTTCTCGGAGTCCGTAGTGGATGCTGGGCGCCCATCCCAAGTGCGGATTATCTGCAATACTTGTACATAGTTACAAAAATCGGGTTATTATTGTTGTGAGCCATCTTTCAGAGGCTCCGCTGTTATCATACTGTTAACTGGGTTCAGATCACAGGTTGTACAGTGTGATTGGTGTGGCTGGTATGAGTCTTACCCGGGATTCATAAATCCTTCCTTATTGTGTACGCTCGTCCGGGCACAGTATCCTAACTGAGGCTTGGAGGAGGGTCATAGGGGGAGGAGCCAGTGCACACCACCTGATCCTAAAGCTTTACTTTTTGTGCCCTGTCTCCTGCGGAGCCGCTATTCCCCCCATGGTCCTTTCAGGAACCCCAGCATCCACTACGGACTCCGAGAAATAGAATTATCGGTAAGTAAATTCTTATTTTATTTTATATTAACATTTCAGTTATTCATGTATATTATTCTGTTCAGTAATACATAGCTTTTGATATACTGTACAATAGTGAAATACTGCCTTTGGTTGATCTGTAAGGGTGCATGTAACTTGTTATCTCTACCAATAAAAATCCCCAAACTAGTTATCATGACAACAAATGGATACTGTACCATTTAGCACTCGCTGAGGGCTACTGAACTTAGCTGTAAAGGTGCATACACACTGGGCGTTTTTGCCCAGCGTGTATGAACAGCGATGATCGCTGACATCGCTGGTCTGAAAAGCGCTAAGTGCATTCACACTGAGCGCTTTTCCCCCCTGCCCAGCAATGTCAGAGGGGGTGAGCGGCGTTCCATAGCAGGACGCTATGGAAAGCCGTTCATCCCGCCGTTCATCTATTGACGATGAAGCGCCGCTCATCGTTTGGGCATACACACTGGGTGGCTTTGAGCTGAAAGCAGCTCAAAACACCAAAAGTGAGCTGCTTTCAGCTCAAAATCGCCCAGTGTGTATGGGCCTTAAGTTTTCTGCAAAAGAACACTTACAAAAGAATCTCCAATATGCTGATAGGGTGACTGTTCAAATAGGTTTAATTCTGAATCTCCTGTCTCATCTGTTTCCTGCTGCCACTGTAACCTAAGTGGCCACCTTGCCTGGTACTTTCAAGAGCAGGATGAGCAACCTACTGAATCTATGCAGTGGGTATCCTGCTAGCTAACTCTGTAATATTTTCATGTAGTGCTTATTGTAACCAACTAAGGGGGTCATTCCGAGTTGATCGCTAGTGAAAAATGTTCGCAGCGCAGCGATTAAGTGAAAAAGCTGCACTTCTGCGCATGCGTATGCTGCACAGTGCGCACGCGCGACTTACTTTCACAACGGGCTATGTATTTTTACACAAGGACTAGTCGCAATGGCAGCCGCAGAGTGATTGACAGGAAAGGAGCGTTTCTGGGTGGCAACTGACCGTTTTCAGGGAAGTGTTCCAAAAAACGCAGGCGTGCCAGGAAAAACACAGGCGTGGCTGGCCGAACGCAGGGCGTGTTTGTGACGTCAAATCCGGAACTGAATGGTCTGAAGTGATCGCAAGCGCTGAGTAGGTCTGAAGCAACTCAGAAACTGCACAATATTTTTTTGTAGCCGCACTGCGATCCTTTCGTTCGCACTTCTGCTAAGCTAACATACACTCCCAGGGGGCGGCGGCTTAGCGTTTGCATGGCTGCTAAAAACAGCTAGCGAGCGATGAACTCGGAATGACCCCCTAAGTGCGCCCAACATTGCTTCCTTGTCTGGTGCTCTTTGCAGAATGAAAAGTGTATGGTTCTGATGAACTTGCCTAGTATTTCTCTCTCTCTCCCATTATGTTCCAAGCATATCATGCACTCTGTAATACTATGCAACTGATGACCCAAATGGCTGCCACAGCCTTTGTAGCATCTCGGTGGCCTCTGTATTTCATTCAAAGTTAAACCTCTTTTTCTCTTACGTCCTAGAGGATGCTGGGGGCCACATTAGTACCATGGGGTATAGACGGGTCCACTAGGAGCCACTGGCACTTTAAGAGTTTGAGAGTGTGGGCTGGCTCCTCCCTCTATGTCCCTCCTACCAGACTCAGTTTAGAAAATGTGCCAGGAGGAGACGGTCAAAGCTAGGGGAGCTCCATAGGAGTTCTTTTAGTTTTATTATTTTAAATAGAGTTTAGGCACAGGAAGGCTGCTGGCAACAGTCTCCCTGCTTCGAGGGACTAAGGGGGGGGAGTAGTGTCCACCCTGCGTGGTCTGAGCCACTATCTCCGCTGACAGGACACTGAGCTCCTGAGTTGAACGTTCCCCGCCACAGGGGATCGCTCACCACAGCAGTATGCCCCCACCCGCTTATAGAGCCAGAAGATCAGTGGCGAGTTAGTCACCCCCCCCCTGGCAAGCGGGGTGCCAGTGTGAAGATGGCGGCAGCAGGGTACGGAGCGCAGTACTAACTGCGCTCCGGGGCTCAGCGGTACATAGTGCGGCACTGTGAGTGGCACCCTGAGCCAGCGCCTACACCCTACACTAACCACCTAGCCTGTCAGGGTCCCAGGATCGCTGCCAGAACTTTTCCTCAGGCCAGTATAATCTTCAGAAGAGCGGGAAGCAGTGCCATGAAAGGGGGCGGAGCTTCTCCTCAGAGCGGACCCAGCAGCGATCAGCACCATTTTCCTGCCTGCAGAAACGCTGTCAGTGAGACACTGAAACGCTGTCAGTGAGACAGCGAACCTCCAAATCAACTCCAGCTATCTTATACGGTACCAGGGGGTTGTAGAAGGGGGGGGGGGGGGGGGGGGGAAGGCTGTATATCTGTACTGTACAACCTATTAAAGTACACAGTAAGCGCTGCTTAGGGGTCTGCCTATCTGGAAGCGCTGTGTGTGGGTTGGCTCCAATCTCTGTGTCTCTCTTGCCATTCTTAGGGGGGAAACTCTGTCTGCCCTTCCCTGTGTGTGTGTGTGTGTGTGTGTGTGTGTGTGTGTGTGTGTGTGTGTGTGTGTGTGTGTGTGTGGAGTGTTTGTGGTCTCCAGTAAGCTATGTCCAGGGACTCTATGGCAGTTTGGTCCGGTTCTGTTACCTCAGGGCTCCCTAATGTACGCTCCCAAAAACGTGCTCTTGCCCAGATTATGCAAGATGACATGGATACCGATTCTGACACGGCAGACAGTGATGGGGTTGTGCTGCGGGGGGCGGCATCTCTTGCAGAAGGGGTGCAATTGATGATAGAGGCCATTAGAGATGTGTTGAATATTGCTGATACAACACCTGAGCAGGTTGAGGAGGCTTACTTCACTGACAATATGAAAGCCTCGCTAACCTTCCCTGCGTCTAAGGAATTAAATGCTATATTTGAGAAAGCCTGGGAAAACCCGGAGAAAAAATTTCAGATCCCTAGAATGGTTCTGGTTGCTTTCCCTTTCCCTGAGGAGAATAGGAAAAAATGGGAAAACCCACCCATAGTTGATGCGTCTGTATCCAGACTCTCAAAGAAGGTGGTTTTACCTGTCCCTGGATCTACCGCGTTAAAAGAACCAGCTGATCGCAAAATTGACACTACTCTCAAATCCATATACACGGTTTCAGGGGGCGATACTGCGTCCTGCTATTGCCTGTGCATGGATTTCCAAAGCTATAGTAAAGTGGTCAGGCACATTACTTGAGGATTTGGATACAGTGGATAAAAGTGACGTTAAATTGTTTTAACGTAACAATCAGGATTCTGCAGGATTTATGGTGGAATCCATGAAAGACCTGGGATCGATGGCTGCGGGGATATCTTCCATGTCTGTCTCAGTTCGTAGAGGACTTTGGCTGCGCCAGTGGTCTGCCGACGCGGAATCTAGGAGAGGTGTGGAGACCCAACCCTACACAGGTCAGGCTCTCTTTGAGGAAGCGTTGGATGCGTGGATTTCACGGCTACAGCGGGTAAGTCACCTTTTCTTCCCTCAGCTGCACCTGCTATGAAGAAAACTTTTCTTCAACTGCATCACAGTCCATTCGGGCTACTAAAACAAGAAAGGCCAAGCCGTCCAACACCATCTTTAGAGGAGGTCAGCCAAAATCCAAGAAACCTGCTGCTGCGGGTTCCCAGGAACACAAACCTGCTTCAGGGACGCCAAAGTCCTCAGCATGACGGTGGACCGCGCGGCCTGGAGGTGGGGCCGGTGGGGGCGAGACTCTGGCATTTCAGCCACGTCTGGGTGTTGTCCGCCCTGGATCCCTGGGTGCAAGATATTGTGTCCCAGGGGTACAGGCTGGAGTTTCAAGATCTCCCTCCTCACCGATTCTTCAAATCAGGCTTGCCAGCTTTGCTGGCAGACAGGGCTATCCTACAGGAAGCCATCCAGAAGTTGGTGGAGTCACAAGTCATTGTACCAGTTCCACCCCATTTGCAAAACAAAGGTCACTATTCGAACCTTTTCGTGGTACCGAAACCGATTGGTTCGGTCAGGCCCATTTTGAACTTAAAATCTCTAAACCCCTTTCTGAGGGAGTTCAAGTTCAAAATGGAGTCTCTGAGGGCAGTGATATCAGGTCTGGAAGATGGGGAATTCATGGTTTCCCTGGATATCAAGGATGCATACCTCCACATTCCAATTTGGCCGCCGAATCAAGCTTTTCTCCGATTCGCACTTAGTCATTTTCAGTTTCAGGCTCTGCCATCGGCCTCTCCACAACAGCGAGGGTATTCACCAAGGTGATGGCGTAGATGATGGTTCTCCGCAGACAGGGTGTGAACATAATTCCATATCTGGACGATCTGCTGATAAAGGCATCGTCCAAGGAGAAGCTGTTACAGTCCATTGTTCTCATGACCCATCTACTCAGGGAACACGGTTGGATCCTGAATCTTCCAAAATCACATTTGGAGCCGACCAGGAGGTTGTCCTTTCTGGGAATGATCCTTGACACGGAAGTGCAGAGGGTGTTTCTTCCGGAGGAGAAAGCGTTGGTGATACAAACGATAGTCCGGGATGTCCTGAAGCCAGCCCGGGTGTCGGTTCATCAGTGCATTTGCCTTCTGGGGAAGATGGTAGCCTCTTACGAGGCTCTGCAGTACGGGAGGTTTCATGCTCGGCCCTTCCAACTGGAGGTCCTGGACAAGTGGTCGGGATCTCATCTACACATGCACCAGAGAATACGTCTGTCGCCAAAGGCCAGGATTACACTCCTCTGGTGGCTACAATTACCTCCCCTTCTGGAGGGCCGCAGGTTCGGGATTCTGGACTGGATCCTTCTAACCACGGATACAAGTCTGCGGGGCTGGGGCGCAGTCACTCAAGGGGAGACCATCCAAGGAAGGCGGTCAAGTCTGGAAGCCGGCCTACCAATAAACATTCTGTAACTAAGAGCCGTCTACAACAGTCTTCTCCAAGCGGCCCACCTTCTGCGAGATCGGGTCATTCAGATGCAGTCGGACAATGTAACGACAGTAGTTTACATAAACCAACAGGGCGGAACGAAGAGCGGAGCTGCAATGTCAGAGGTAACAAGAATCATCCTCTTGGCAGAAAAACACACGTTGGCATTGTCAGCAATCTTCATTCCGGGAGTAGACAACTGGAAGCGGACTTCCTCAGCAGACACAATCTCCATCCAGGGGAGTGGGGACTCCATCTGGAGGTGTTCACGGAGGTAACAGACCTTTGGGGAATACCTCAAATAGACATGATGGTCTCTCGTCTCAACAAGAAGCTTTGGCGGTCTTGTTCCAGGTCGAGGGACCCGCAAGCCGTGGCGGTGGACGCCCTAGTGATTCCATGGGTTTTCCAGCAGGTGTACGTGTTTCATCCACTTCCACTCATTCCAAGAGTTCTAAAACTCATAAGGAGAATAAAAGTTCAGGCAATCCTCATTGCTCCGGACTGGCCAAGAAGGGCTTGGTACGCGGATCTTCTGGATCTACTGCTAGAAGAGCCGAGGCCTCTCCCTCTTCAGGAGGACCTGCTGCAGCAGGGGCCGTTCGCTTATCAAGACTTACAGCGGCTGCGTTTGACGGCATGGAGGTTGAACGCCAGATATTAGCTCGGAAGGGCATTCCGAACAAGGTTATCCCTACCCTGATACAAGCTAGGAAAGGAGTAACGTCTAAACTTTACCATTGTATTTGGAAAAAAATATGTATCTTGTTGTGAATCCAAAAAGTTTCCTATGGTGGAGTTTCAACTGGGACGGTTTCTCCTCTTCCTGCAAGCAGGTGTGGATACGGGCCTGAGGTTGGGAAACGTAAAGGTCCAGATTTCGGCCCTATCCATTTTCTTACAGAAACAGTTGGCTTCCCTCCCTGAGGTTCAGACTTTAATGAAAGGGGTACTGCACATCCAGCCTCCCTTTGTGCCGCCTACGGCGCCCTGGGATCTTAACGTGGTGTTACAGTTCCTCCAATCGGATTGGTTCGAGCCCCTACTGGAGGTTGAGGTCAAGTGTCTCACGTGGAAGGCTTTGTTGACCTTAGCTTCTGCTAGACGTGTGTCGGAGATGGGGGCTTTGTCTGGTAAGAGCCCCTACTTGATCTTCCATGAAGATAGAGCTGAGCTTCGGACACATCAGCTGTTCCTTCCGAAGGTTGTGTCGGCATTTCATATCAACCAACCTATTGTGGTGCCAGTGGCTACTGACTCCTCAATTTCATCAAAGTCCTTGGATGTTGTAAGGGCTCTGAAAATCTATGTGAAGAGGACTGCTCGTCACAGAAAATCGGACTCTCTGTTTGTCCTGTATGATCCCAAGAAACTTGGGTGTCCTTCTTCTAAGCAGATGATCTCTCGCTGGATCTGTTTCACTATCCAGCATGCGTATTATTATTGCCGTGTCCTACGTCTGTTAAGGCCCACTCTACTCGTAAGGTGGGTTCTTCCTGGGCGGCTGCCTGGGGTGTCTCGGCTTTACAGCTTTGCCGAGCAGCTACTTGGTCATGGTCGAACACGTTTGCAAAGTTCTACAAGTTCGATACTTTGGCCTCTAAGTACCTCAAGTTTGGTCAATCAGTTCTGCAGGAGCCTCCGCGCTCTCCCTCCCGTTCTGGGAGCTTTGGTACATCCACATGGTACTAATGTGGACCCCAGCATCCTCTAGGACGTAAGAGAAATTAGGATTTTAATTACCTACCGGTAAATCCTTTTCTCGTAGTCCGTAGAGGATGCTGGGCGCCCACCCAGCGCTTCGTGATCCTGCAGTGGTTACTTAGTTCAGTACTGTTTAGTTCTTGGTGAAGTACTGTTTTGTTACTTGGTAAGTAATATTACCCAGCCGTTGCTGATGTTTCAAGCTTGTTAGCTTGGTTTGTCTTGTGTGTGAGTTGGTGTGAATCTCACCGCTATCTGTGTAAAATCCTTCTCTCGAAGTTGTCCGTCCCCTCGGGCACAGTTTCTAGACTGAGTCTGGTAGTAGGGGCATAGAGGGAGGAGCCAGCCCACACTCTCAAACTCTTAAAGTGCCAGTGGTTCCTAGTGGACCCGTCTATACCCCGTGGTACTAATGTGGACCCCAGCATCCTCTACGGAGTACGAGAAAAAGATTTACCAGTAGGTAATTAAAATCCTATTATTATGTTCATAGTTTTTGTACTGTATTACCTTTATACTATTTGTTAAGCATTTGGAGTCCTAATGGAGAAATAGCGGTATATAAATAAAATTATTATTACTATAAACTTCTAAAAATAAAAACACTCTTTCCTGTTTTAATTGGTGTGAGGAGGTAGTTGTGTATGAATTGTACATACACATTGGTATCATTGGTATTTCCATTTCAAGTGGTGAGCACCTGTCTCATCTGTTCCCCCCTTGCCAGGTCACAACAAACTAACAGAAAGCCTTCTATGTGTTTCCAGCCTTATTCTTGCCTTAGGGCCTAATTCAGCATGGGTTGTAGTTGTGCGAAAAATCGCACAACTACAAGCCTTTACACTAACATATGGGGGGATGCCAAGCACAGGGCAAGTCCGCTCCGCATGCCGGGCCCTTCCTCCACACCCATCCCCGCTAACATGCGAATGCTTTACTCAGCAGCAAAGCGCTCGCATGATAATGTTAGCCCTCTGCCTGCTAAGACTAGCTGCAAAGGCAGATGACTACAGGGGGGTACTCACAGAGCGATATTCTAAGCAATCTGACTAGATTGCTTTGAATTTGAGCATTATCGCTCCGTGTGTACCCCCTACAGCGATATCGATGCGCAGCCCCGCGCATCGCTATCGCTGCTGCTAGCTTGGCCTGCAGTGCAGGCCAATCTAGCGGGTCGTTCATTTCACCCGCTGGGTGAAATGAGCGCTTCCCCCCCGCACGCTCAGCACACATCTCTCCTGCATCGGCCCGTCTATGTGGGCCTTAACCGCCATGTTTCGGGTCACAGTGGCTGCATGTGACATCAGCCCCGCAATGTTATCTCCTGAGTATAGGCATGAGGGCATGACTGTGTTAAATCTCAGTTGGTTGGCTTGTTCGCTTGTTTTTTTAAGAGTGTTTTATTACTAGTCATTGCTGGGGGAGGGTTCATTGGAGTTTGGGTGCAATCAGTGTATTCACATGCTTGGTCCATTACTTAAAGAACATCAGGAAGGCTTAGGCCGTAGGCTTGTGGGCCATTACTTCAAAGGACATTATTCAAAGGATAACTATAAATGTAAAAATAATTTCGACGTTACACCGATGTTAAACCGAAGGAAAACAGAAGGACAACAATCTATCCACAATCCGGACCACTAAAGGACAGCTTTCAAACAAGTTTGGAACAACCCAGTTTGTTACTGTTATTTCAAATTGTAAAGCGCAACGGAATTTGCTGCGCTATATAAGAAACTGTTAATAAATAAATAAATGTGAGTCCAGTTCCTCTACACATCAAACTACTCCAGCCTGAGTAACCCATACTTAGAACTTAAATCTGTGTTAGGAACGCTGCTAGACTTTTCCACTTCATCCGCAACTACTCAAATCTATGTCTATAGCTTACCAAAACCATCTGAATTCTCACCTGTACCAATGTTATCTGTCTTTTTACACTATGAAAAGACATCCCCAAACTGCTCACTACAGCTCTCTCTTATGCAAACTCATGTATGTTTTTTGATGTAATAATTGGCTTGTAATTGGCATTGCATGTGTGGGGAAGTTGCACAGTGAAACATAGTTTATTATTGCATGCTCTCTGGTGTTTACCTCCTTTGATAATTTGGTCATTGTGGTCAGGTGTACTATATCTTTACATTTAGGGAGGTGTATTCATGGTGTAAAGGAAACAGTGTGATTCTTGATTAGTAAAAAAAATTGATATATATATATATATATATCAAACACTGAGCAACATCCCCAAACAGGTAATTTCAACTTTAAACTTGTCATTTATTTTGTACAGTCTGGACATGGCTACTAATAACAAATGCACAGACAAAATTCTTAAAGCTATGTGTGCAAATGCTAGGAGCTTAGGAGACAAGATTCCAGAGCTAATTGCGATAATGACAAGGGATAACCTGGATTTTGTGGCAATTACAGAGTCATGGTGCAATGAAAATCATGACTGGGACATAGCTATACCAGGATACAATTTATTTAGGAAGGATAGAATAGGAAGAATAGGAGGAGGGGTAGCAATGTATGTGAAAAAAAGCATAAATGCTACTTTAATACCAAATATTGAAGACAAAACTGAGGCCCTTTGGGTCACCATAGAAACCGGAGAGAAGGATGTTATTCGCATTGGGGTGATCTATAGACCACCAGGCCAGGGGCAGGATTTGGACAGAAACCTATTGTTAGACATCACTAAAATGGCTTTAAAGGGAGAAGTCATAATCATGGGAGACTTTAATTTACCTGATGTAAATTGGGAGGGGTCTTTTGCAAATTCAGCTACAAGTGGCAAATTTCTACATTCCTTACAGGGAGCATCTCTCAAGCAATTGGTGACGGAGCCCACTCGCAAAGATTCAATATTAGATTTAATTCTTACAAATGGTGATAGGATATCCGACATATATGTGGGTGAGCACCTGGGATCCAGTGATCATCAAGCAGTATGGTTTAGTATAAAGACAGGATCCAACTCCTGTCATACAAAAACAAAGGTGTTGGATTTTAGAAATGCTGATTTTGCAAAAATGGGGAGATGTTTAAGTGATTCATTGGCGGACTGGTGGAACTTGGAAGGAGTGCAGGAGAGGTGGGAAAAACTGAAAAGTGCATTACTAAGTACAACTGATCTTTGTATCAAAAGGGTTAGGAAAAGCACCAGGAAAAGGAAGCCAGTGTGGTTCACAAAAGAAGTATCAACCTGTGTGAAAGCAAAAAAGATGGCTTTTAGGAAATACAAACAGACTCAAAATAATAATGACAAAGAGGTGTATCTTGACAGACGGAAGGATGCTAAGAAAATGATCAGACATGCAAAGGCAGAAGCTGAGGAAAAAATGGCCCAGTCAGTAGATAAAGGGGGCAAAACTTTTTTTAAGTATATAAGTGAAATGGAGAAAATCAAATGGAGGAATAATAAGACTTAAGACAGAGAGTGAGAATTTGGTGGAGGGAGACAAGGCAATAGCAGATCACCTAAATAATTATTTTTGCTCAGTATTTACTACAGAAGAAGGGATGGGGCCACAGTTAAGTTGCAAGGACATTCATAAAAATAAGGTAGATGAAAGAACATTTACAGAGGAGAAGGTCCTAACAGAACTTTCACAACTAAAAGTGGATAAATCAATGGGACCAGATGGGATACACCCATGGATACTCAAAGAGCTAAAAGATGTGCTGGTTACACCGTTAACAGAATTATTTAACCAGTCACTAAATACAGGTGCCATTCCAGAGGACTGGAAAAGAGCAAATGTAGTTCCACTGCACAAAAGTGGAAGCAAGGAAGAAGCAAGTAACTACAGACCAGTAAGCCTTACATCAGTAGTGGGGAAAGTAATAGAAAAACTATTAAAAGAAAGAGTTGTGGAATATCTTAAATCAAACCACTTACAGGATCCAAAACAGCATGGATTTACTGCTGGTAGATCATGCCAAACAAATCTTATGACTTTTTTGACTCTGTGACGAAAATAATAGATCAAGGGGGAGCTGTAGATGTAGCATATCTAGACTTTAGTAAGGCATTTGACACTGTCCCACATCGCAGACTGCTAAATAAACTTGAAAGCGTGGGGGTGGATTATAAAACAGTTAAATGGATAAGAACCTGGTTGCAGGATAGGAAACAGACAGTTGTAGTTAATGGAGTGCAATCTATGGAGGGAAATGTTACCAGTGGAGTACCCCAGGGATCTGTACTTGGTCCAGTTCTCTTTAATATCTTTGTTGGTGACTTTGCACAGCACACTGCCCGATCCGTACATAGATATATCTGCAGATCAGTTGATCTGCAGATATATCTATTAGTGTGTACCCACCTTAAGACTGTAGAGCAATTTAAACATGCTTGGGATAGGCATATGAATATCCTTACAAAGAATTAAGGTTCAAAAAGGGTTGAGATTACCTAAAGGATAAAAAAAAAGGGGCAGACTAGATGGGCCAAGTGGTTCTTATCTGCCGTCAAATTCTATGGGGTATATGCAATTCACGGCGAATCGCGGCAATTTTTCGCCGTTTTTTAATTCGACTAAATTCGCCAGGTGAATTCCGGAAGGTGGCTTCCGGAATTCACCATATTCAATGAAAAACGGATTCGCCAGAATCGCGGGCGAAAATCGTCCGATTTGGCGGATTTTGCCGCGATTTTAAAAAACGGGAAAAACCCGGAAAAAAAAAATGGCGTGGGGTCCCCCCTCCAAAGCATAACCAGCCTCGGGCTCTTCGAGCTGGTCCTGGTTCTAAAAATGCAGGGGAAAAATTGGGCAGGGATCCCCCGTATTTTTAAAACCAGCACCGGGCTCTGCGCCTGGTGCTGGTGCCAAAAATACGGGGGACAAAAAGAGTAGGGGTCCCCCGTATTTTTAACACCAGCATCGGGCTCCACTAGCTGGACAGATAATGCCACAGCCGGGGGTCACTTTTATGCCGTGCCCTGCGGCCGTGGCATTAACTACCCAACTAGTCACCCCTGGCCGGGGTACCCTGGGGGAGTGGGGACCCCTACAATCAAGGGGTCCCCCCCCCAGCCACCCAAGGGCCAGGGGTGAAGCCCGAGGCTGTCCCCCCCCATCCAATGGGCTGCGGATGGGGGGGCTGATAGCCTTTTGTGATAATAAAAAGATATTGTTTCTTCCATTAGTACTACAAGTCCCAGCAAGCCTCCCCCTCAAGCTGGTACTTGGAGAACCACAAGTACCAGCATGCGGGAGAAAAACGGGCCCGCTGGTACCTGTGGTACTACTGGAAAAAAAATACCCAAATAAAAACAGGACACACACACCGTGAAAGTCAAACTTTATTTCATACGCCGACACACACATACTTACCTATGTTGACACGCCGACTGCCACGGTCTCCGACGATCCGAGGTACCTGTGAAAAAATTATACTCACCTTCCAGCGTCCAGAGGTACATCCAGGTCCAGAGATAATCCACGTACTTGGCAAAACAAAAAAACGAACACCGATCCATACCGGACTAGAAAGGGGTCCAATGCTTTCACATCAGACCCCTTTCTCCCGAATGCCGGGACATCACGTGACTCCTGTCACTGAAGTCCCTTCAGCCAATCAGGAAGCGCTACTTCCGTGGCGCTTATCTGATTGGCTGTGCGCTGTCTGTGATGTGACAGCGCATCGCAAAGCCGCTCCATTACTTTCAATGGTGGGAACTTAGCGGCTAGCGGGGGGGTCACCCGCCGGTCAGCCGCTGACCGGCGGGTGACCTCACCGCTAGCCGCTAAGTTCCCACCATTGAATATAATGGACTGGGCTGTGCGATGCGCTGTCTGCTCAGACGCACAGAGCCAATCAGATGAGCGCAACGAAGTTGCGCTTCCTGATTGGCTATAGAGACCTTTCTGTGACAGCTGTCACTGACAGGTCTCTCTGCATTCGGGGATAGGGGTCCCATGTGTCAGCATGGGACCCCTTTCAGTCCGTTTGGTCGGGTATTTGCGGTTTGTTATTTTCTACAAGTATGTGGATGTATCTCTGGACCATGGCTGAGGTGAGTATATTGATCTTTTTTTTCAGGTACCCCTGGATTCTACATGGAGAAGAGGACCGATGTCGGCGTGTGAACATAGGTAAGTATGTGTGTGTCGACGTAAGAAATAAAGTTTTACTTTCACGGTGTGTGTGTCCTGTTTTTATTTGGGTATTTTTTTTCCAGTAGTACTACAGGTACCAGCGGGCCCGTTTTTCTCCCGCATGCTGGTACTTGTGGTTCTCCAAGTACCAGCTTGCGGGGGAGGCTTGCTGGGACTTGTAGTACTACTGGAAAAAACAATATCTTTTAATTATCACAAAAGGCTATCAGCCCTCCCATCCGCAGCCCATTGGATGGGGGGGGACAGCCTCGGGCTTCACCCCTGGCCCTTGGGTGGCTGGGGGGGGGGGACCCCTTGATTGAAGGGGTCCCCACTCCCCCAGGGTACCCCGGCCAGGGGTGACTAGTTGGATATTTAATGCCACGGCCGCAGGGCACGGCATAAAAGTGACCCCCGGCTGTGGCATTATCTGTCCAGCTAGTGGGGAGCCCGATGCTGGTGTTAAAAATACGGGGGACCCCTACTCTTTTTGTCCCCCGTATTTTTGGCACCAGCACCAGGCGCAGAGCCCGGTGCTGGTTTTAAAAATACGGGGGATCCCCTGTCAATTTTTTCCCCGTATTTTTAGAACCAGGACCAGCTCGAAGAGCCCGAGGCTGGTTATGCTTTGGAGGGGGGACCCCACGCAATTTTTTTTTCGGATTGTACCGTTCCAGCAATAAAAAAAAAAAATAAAAAAAAAAAAATTATATTTAAAAAAAATTATAAATAATATTTGTGCCTCCAAAAAAAAAAAAAAAAGTACCTAATCCCTTCTAATATAAATAGATCTGCTATTCCCCCCCAAAAAAAACCATGTTTAAATTTTTTTTATTTGTTTTCACCCTCCAAAGTGTGGCGGATTGAAAATGACGAATTTGTTGTCTAAAAGCACTGCTGTCGAATTTCCAAACTTGAATTGAATATGCTTTGGTCGAATTGCAGCACTTATATCATTGCAGAAAAGTCGAATTTGCAAAAATTCGAATTTCAAAAAGTCGAATTTTGAAAGTCCGTTTTTTGGTCGGAAAGCACTGAATTGCATAGGCAAATTTTTTTTTTGGTCGAAAATGACCCGAAATTCGACAATTTCGGGAATTCGACCGCAATTGCATATACCCCTATGTTTCTATGTTTAAATGGTCCGGACACTCCTGCTGTGTCTGGACCGTGCTCCCCCCCAACGTGGCATCCACGCCCATAAAAGCAGCGTTGCTGCTTGCCCCGCGATCGCCTCTGCCTGTCAGTCAGGCAGAGGCGTTCCCGTATGTGAGATGCCGTCGCACCTCACTGTGTGCGCGCGCGCAGTGCGGCCTTTGCGAGTGTGCACACTGCAAAAGGGCTTTAGCATGCGTACACATCGTAGATGTGTTCCATGCTGAATCGGGCCCTTAGTGCATTGTGGAAACTCGTTTTATGGAGCCACATTTCCTAAAGAATGAGGTTGCATAAAACTATTTTTATTTACTGAGGCATTGTGTGAGAACAAGGCTGGTATAACACATGAGAGTGCATTGAGATAGTGATGGTTGTGACATTTGTGCAGATGTCAGTGGCTTACTAACTGTTGCCAATATGAGTCATGCAGAGTTTAGTGTCAAGAAGACAACGAAGTGTGCCATTAAGTTTTTACTAAGTCCCCATTAAATTTACATAGATCAGTAATATTAAAACATGTTGCCAACGAGCTTTATCTCTCCTCCTGACTTTAGAAATCGGATTACAGATTATAATTTTTTTCTTTAAAATATTGTATATAAATAATCTCACACAAAATGTAATTTGCTTTCTCTACAGTAAATTTATTGCGGATCGTGAAAGTAGAAGAAGTCTTACTAACAGTCACCTTGAAAAAAAGAAATCCTGTGATGATTATGTAAGTATCCTTATGCTCTGGCTTTAATAACTGTTCCTGTGTATGGTGAAATTGCAGATGTGTTCTCATACACTTATCTTCAATATGCCATGCGGCACGAGTGAACTGCCAGGTCACGTGCGTCATATTTTTTTTTAAATTTTTTTTTTGGGGGGGGGGGGGGGGGGGGGCGCAAAAATGTGACTTAGTTGCGAATGGATGCAAAAAAATTCTTCATGTGTCTGCACTGATTCGTTTGATATGCAACACTTTTATATCTGTGTGCAAATGAATCTGCGTACAAAGTACAACGGAACTTGGTGTGGGAAAAAAGCTGTGGCCGCTGCACTGTAGCACTCTAAACACATTAATAGACTCAGTTGCCTAACTTTACATGTGAAGTGTGGGGGTTATTCAGGTCGCATAGATAATCGAATTGCATGTTCAGCTTTTTAGCAGAATCTGCAGTCCTTACTGAATAACCCACTCTGTCATTGATTAAAAAATATGACTTGTATGAACTGTGAACTTGCACAAAATATTAATGCTACAACACAGTAATTACCAGTTTTGCTGGTAGTACACAATGGGGCTGATTCTGATTTGGGAGCAGAGCAAAGAAGTGAGTAACTTTGCAGCTGGACAAATCATGTTGCAATTTAAGGGGTGCAAATACATTTATTAGTTTTGCATGCAGAGTAAATACTGGCTGCTTTTGCATGTAGCCCACGTGTGCTGGATAGCTTTATATTTACACTGCAATTTAGGTTCGAGTTTGGATACATCCCTTTCACATCTGAATCTGTTGGCTTGGGTTGAGTGCTGACTCAAAGATTAAGATCCATTGATATACATGATGACAGGGTTGATGAAGCTATGTGATATATCTTGACATTCTATACATGATGACTTTCAGACTATTTAAACATTCTGGTGTTGACATTCTGATTGCATGCCAGCATTATTCATAGCAAGGTTTAAATTGTATATTTCTCTGACGTCCTAGTGGATGCTGGGAACTCCGTAAGGACCATGGGGAATAGCGGCTCCGCAGGAGACAGGGCACATCTAAAGAAAGCTTTAGGATCACCTGGTGTGCACTGGCTCCTCCCCCTATGACCCTCCTCCAAGCCTCAGTTAGATTTTCTGTGCCCGACGAGAAGGGTGCACACTAGGGGCTCTCCTGAGCTCTTTGTGAAAGTTTTAGTTTAGGTTTATTATTTTCAGTGAGACCTGCTGGCAACAGGCTCACTGCATCGAGGGACTAAGGGGAGAAGAAGCGAACTCACCTGCGTGCAGAGTGGATTGGGCTTCTTAGGCTACTGGACATTAGCTCCAGAGGGACGATCACAGGTTCAGCCTGGATGGGTCACCGGAGCCGCGCCGCCGGCCCCCTTACAGAGCCAGAAGAGCGAAGAGGTCCGGAAAAATCGGCGGCAGAAGACTTTCCTGTCTTCAGATAAAGGTAGGCGCACAGCACCGCAGCTGTGCGCCATTGCTCTCAGCACACTTCACACTCCGGTCACTGAGGGTGCAGGGCGCTGGGGGGGCAGCGCCCTGAGACGCAATAAATCGATAGAAAACCTTTTATGGCTAAAATAAATGCATCACATATAACTCCTGGGCTATATGGATGCATTTAACCCCTGCCAAAACATACAAGAAAACGGATGATAAGGACGCCGAGAAAGGGGCGGAGCCTATCCTCAGCACACTGGCGCCATTTTCCCTCACAGCTCAGTTGGAGGGAAGCTCCCTGGCTCTCCCGTGCAGTCACTACACTACAGAAAGGGGTTAAAAAAGAGAGGGGGGCACAAATTAGGCGCAGTATAAACAATACAGCAGCTATAAAGGGAAAAACACTTATATAAGGTTATCCCTGTATATATATAGCGCTCTGGTGTGTGCTGGCAAACTCTCCCTCTGTCTCCCCAAAGGGCTAGTGGGGTCCTGTCCTCTATCAGAGCATTCCCTGTGTGTGTGCTGTGTGTCGGTACGTTTGTGTCGACATGTATGAGGAGAAAAATGATGAGGAGACGGAGTAGAGTGTCTGTAATAGTGTTGTCACCCCCTGGGGGGTCGACACCTGAGTGGATGTACTGTTGAAATTGCGTGACAGTGTCAGCTTTGTATAAAAGACTGTGGTTGACATGAGACAGCCGGCTACTCAGCTTGTGCATGTCCAGACGTCTCATACAGGGGCTCTAAAGCGCCCGTTACCTCAGATACAGACGCCGACACGGATACTGACTCCTGTGTCGATGGTGAAGAGACAACCGTGATTTCCAATAGGGCCACACATTGCATGATTGAGGCAATGGAAAAAGTTTACACTCTTCTGATAATATAAATACCACCAAAAAAAAAAGGGGTATTATGTTTGGTGAGGAAAAACTTCCTGTAGTTTTCCTGAATCTGAGAAATAAAATGAGGTGTGTGATGATGCGTGGGTTTTCCCCCGATAACAATTGATAATTTCTAAAAAGTTATTGGCAGTATACCTTTTCCCGCCAGAGGTTAGGGTGCGTTGGGAAACACCCCCTAGGGGGGATAAGGCGCTCACACGCTTGTAAGAACAAGGGCTCTACCCTCTCTGGAGATGGCCGCCCTTAGGGATCCTGCTGATAGAAAGCAGGAGGGTATCCTAAAATGTATTTACACACATACTGGTGTTATACTGCGACCAGCAATCGCCTCAGCCTGGATGTGCAGTGCTGGGTTGGCGTGGTCGGATTCCCTGACTGGAAATTTGATATCCTAGATAAGGACAGTATATTATTGCCTATAGAGCAATTAAAAGATGCATTTCTATATATGCATGATGCACAGCGGAATATTTGCCGACTGGCATCAAGTATAAGTGCGTTGTCCAATTATACCAGTAAAGTGGTCAGGTGATGCGGATTCCAAACGGCATTTGGAAGTATTGCCTTAAAAAAAAAAAAAGGGGATGTACCCCAGGTCGCCTCTCAAAATAAGACGCCGTATTATCAGGCGCAGTCCTGGTTGGCAAGCGGACAAAAGGGTTCCTCTTTTCTGCTCGTGACAGAGGGAGAGGAAAATGGCTGCAGAGATCAGCCAGTTCCCAGGAACAGAAACCCTTTTCCGCCTCTGCCAAGCTCTCAGTATGACGCTAGGGCTTTACAAGTTCAGGCACGGTGGGGGCCCGTTCTCAATTAATTTCAGTGCGCAGTGGGCTCACTCGCAAGTAGACCCCTGGATCCTTCAGGTAATATTTCAGGGGTACAAATTGGAATTCGAGACGTATTCCCCTCGCCGTTTCCAAAAGTCTGTTTTACCGACGTCTCCCGCTGACAGGGAGGCAGTTTTGGAAGCCATTCACAAGCTGTATTCCCAGCAGGTGATAATTAAGGTACCCCTCCTGCAACAGGGAACGGGGTATTATTCCACACTATTGTGGTACCGAAGCCAGACGGCTCGGTGAGACCGATTTTAAAATCTAAAATCTTTGAACACTTACATACAGAGGTTCAAATTCAAAATTGAGTCACTCAGAGCAGTGATTGCAAACCTGGAAGAAGGGGACTACATGATGTCTCGGGACATCAAGGATGCTTACCTTCATGTCAAAATTTACCCTTCTCACCAAGGGTATCTCAGGTTATGGTACAGAACTGTCACTATCAGTTCAGACGCTGCCGTAGGGATGGTCCACGGCACCCCGGGTCTTTACTGAAGTAATGACCGTAATGATGATATTCCTTCGAAGGAAGGGAATTTTAGTTATCCTTTACTTGGACGATTCCCTGATAAGGGTGAGGTCCAGGGAACAGTTGGAGATCGGTGTAGCACTACCTCAGGTAGTGTTGCGGCAGCACGATTGGATTCTCAATATTCCAAAATCGCAGCTGGTTCCGACGACTTGTCTTCTGTTTCTAGGGATGATCCTGGACACAGTCCAGAAAGAAGGTGTTTCTCCCGGAGGAGAAAGCCAGGGAGTTATCCGAGCTAGTCAGGAACCTCCTAAAACCGAACCAAGTCTCAGTGCATCAATGCACAAGGGTTCTGGGTAAAAATGGTGGCTTCCTACGAAGCAATCCCATTCGGCAGATTCCACGCAAGACTTTCCAGTGGAACCTACTGGACAAATGGTCCGGGTCGCATCTTCAGATGCTTCAGTGGATAACCCTGTCACCAGGGACAAGGGTATCCCTCCTGTGGTGGTTGCAGAGTGCTCATCTTCTAGAGGGCCGCAGATTCGGCATGCGGGACTGGGTCCTGGTGGCCACGGATGCCAGCCTGCGAGGCTGGGGAGCAGTCACACAGGGAAGGAATATCCAGGGCTTATGGTCAAGCCTGGAGACATCACTTCACATAAATGTCCTGAAGCTAAGGGCCATTTACAATGCTCTAAGCTTAGCAAGACCTCTGCTTCAAGGTCAGCCGGTGTTGATCCAGTCGGACAACATTACGGCAGTCACCCACGTAAACAGACAGGGTGCCACAAGAAGCAGGAGGGCAATGGCAGAAGCTGCAAGGATTCTTCGCGGGGCGAAAAACCATGTGATAGCACTGTCAGCAGTTTTCATTCCGGGAGTGGACAACTGGGAAGCAGTTTTCCTCAGCACGACCTCCACCCGGGAGAGTAAGGACTTCACCCAGAAGTCTTCCACATGATTATAAACCGTTGGGAAAAACTCGACAGGTATTGCGCCACGTCAAGGGACCCTCAGGCAATAGCTGTAGATGCTCTGGTAACACCGTGGGTGTACCAATCAGTGTATGGGTTCCCTCCTCTGCCTCTCATACCCAAGGTACTGAGATTGATAAGATGGAGAGGAGTAAGCACTATATTAGTGGCTCCGGATTGGCCAAGAAGGAATTGGTAACCGGAACTTCAAGAGATGCTCACGGAGGATCCGTAGCCTCTACCTCTAAGAAGGGACCTGCTCCAGCAAGGACCTTGTCTGTTCCAAGACTTACCGCGGCTGCGTTGACGGCATGGCGGTTGAACGCCGGATCCTGAAGGAAAAAGGCATTCCGGATGAAGTCATCCCTATCCTGATCAAAGCCAGGAAGGATGTAACCGCAAAACATTATCACCGCATTTGGCGAAAATATGTTGCGTGGTGCGAGGCCAGTAAGGCTCGACGGAGGAAATTCAACTGGGTCGATTCCTACATTTCCTGCAAACAGGAGTATCTATGGGCCTGAAATTGGGGTCCATTAAGGTTCAAATTTCGGCTCTGTCAATTTTCTTCCAAAAAAGAACTAGCTTCAGTCCCTGAAGTTCAGACATTTGTTAAAGGGGTACTGCATATACAGCCTCCTTTTGTGCCTTTAGTGGCACTTTTGGGATCTCCAGGTGGTTTTTGGGTTCCAAAAGTCACATTGGTTTGACACACTTAAATCTGTGGAGTTAAAATATCTCACAGAAAAAGTGGTCATGCTGTTGGCTCTGGCCTGGGCCAGGCGCGTGTCAGAATTGGTGGCTTTATCCTGTAACAGCCCTTATCTGATTTTCCATTCGGACAGGGCGGAATTGAGGACTCGTCCTCAGTTTCTCCCTAAGGTGGTTTCAGCGTTCACCTGAACCAAACCTATTGTGGTGCCTGCGGCTACTAGGGACTTGGAGGACTCCAAGTTGCTAGACGTTGTCAGGACCCGGAAAATATATGTTTCCAGGACGGCTGGAGTCAGGAAATCTGACTCGCTGTTTATCCTCTATGCACCCAACTAGCTGGGTGCTCCTGCTTCTAAGCAGACTATTGCTCGTTGGATTTGTAGTACAATTCAGCTTGCACATTCTGTGGCAGGCCTGCCACAGCCAAAAATCTGTAAATGCCCACTCCACAAGGAAGGTGGGCTCATCTTGGGCAGCTGCCCGAGGGGTCTCGGCTTTACAACTTTGCCGAGCAGTTACTTGGTCAGGAGCAAATACGTTTGTAAAATTCTACAAAATTGATACCCTGGCTGAGGAGGACCGGGAGTTCTCTCATTGGGGGCTGCAGAGTCATCCGCACTCTCCCGCCCGTTTGGGAGCTTTGGTATAATCCCCATGGTCCTTACGGAGTTCCCAGCATCCACTAGGACGTCAGAGAAAATAAGAATTTACTTACCGATAATTCTATTTCTCGTAGTCCGTAGTGGATGCTGGGCGCCCATCCCAAGTGCGGATTGTCTGCAATACTGGTACATAATTATTGTTACCAAAAAATTCGGGTTATTGTTGTAGTGAGCCATCTTTTCGAGAGGCTTCTCTATTATCATGCTGTTAACTGGGTTCAGATCACAAGTTGTACAGTGTGAGTGGTGTGGCTGGTATGAGTCTTACCCGGGATTCAAAATCCTTCCTTATTGTGTACGCTCGTCCGGGCACAGTATCCTAACTGAGGCTTGGAGGAGGGTCATAGGGGGAGGAGCCAGTGCACACCAGGTGATCCTAAAGCTTTCTTTAGATGTGCCCTGTCTCCTGCGGAGCCGCTATTCCCCATGGTCCTTACGGAGTTCCCAGCATCCACTACGGACTACGAGAAATAGAATTATCGGTAAGTAAATTCTTATTTTTAAATGTAATTCATTTTTATTCACTGCAAGCATTTACTATCTACAGAGTCCGGGCATGACGTCTATTGGAATGTCTGTCTTTAACTTGAGCAATGCTATTATGGGAAGCGGGATTCTGGGCTTGGCTTACGCTTTGGCAAACACAGGAATCATTTTATTTGTGTAAGTACTTGACAAATGTATATTATTTCCAAATTATTGATAACAGATAATGTAAGTGTTTTGCATTATTTCATAAAGTAATATGCAGTTTTAGTTAGAACCACTACCTGCAGAGTTTGTTGTGGTTGTTACAGATATTACAACAAGTCCGCTTAGCAAAGAATCACTTGGGCATATGAATAGTTAGATTATAAATATGCATGCCAGATTTTACAGCATACAGATGTGTCCTTATACATCCCAGCTCAATAAGCCACGCAGTGCGAGATGCCTGGTGCAAGTGAGCCACCAGGTACCGTGCAACTCTGCTAGCGTCGGGCATTTTTGCCAAAAATGCATCTCAGATGAGGAAACTGTGCTGATTCATTTGATATATGACACTTGTATATTGTGTGTGACTGAGTCAGTATACGGACCAGAACAGAACTTTCGTCAAAAACAGATGCAAAAAAGATGCTCAACACTAAGGTCTTATGGGACATGGGTGGTCATTCCGAGTTGTTCGCTTGGTAATTTTCTTCGCATCGCAGCGATTTTCCGCTTATTGCGCATGCGCAATGTTCGCACTGCGACTGCGCCAAGTAAATTTGCTATGAAGATTGGTATTTTACTCACGGCATTACAAGGTTTTTTCTTCGTTCTGGAGATCGGAGTGTGATTGACAGGAAGTGGGTGTTTCTGGGTGGAAACTGGCCGTTTTATGGGAGTGTGTGAAAAAACGCTACCGTTTCTGGGAAAAACGCGGGAGTGGCTGGAGAAAGGGAGGAGTGTCTGGGCGAGCGGGAGGAGTGTCTGGGCGAGCGCTGGGTGTGTTTGTGACGTCAAACCAGGAACGACAAGCACTGAACTGATCGCACTGGAAGAGTAAGTCTCGAGCTACTCAGAAACTGCAAAGAGAAGTCTTTTCGCAATATTGCGAATCTTTCGTTCGCAATTTTGATAAGCTAAGATTCACTCCCAGTAGGCGGCGGCTTAGCGTGTGCAATGCTGCTAAAAGCAGCTTGCGAGCGAACAACTCGGAATCACCCCCATGGTGCACTGAGAGGGGCTGTTTGGCATGACTGCAGCAATGATATATGAGTACACACCTGCTGTATATAGTATTGTTTCACTTAATAATTGTGCTATATAAGGCTTTTTTAGGTAGTTACCTGCTCACTGACTAATGTACAGCCTGATACAAATACCAGACAAATGCAATACCTTTTTAAACATCTCTCTAAAATATTATAAATGATACACATAACTTCATCATGCACATTATTTGTGCTGGTTAATGCCATCATTTTAACCTGCCCCAGGCCAAGGCTTACAATAGGCCGAGTTTACCCTCCAGTTAAACTAGTCACATAACTGAAAATTGGAAAATCAAAGATTGTATCCACTTACAAAACCTACGATTGTGCCAGTTATAAAATGCCCCACTGTAACATCAGTATTGCTACATACTGCAGCACTAATTTCTCTCTCTCTCTCTCTATATATATATATATATATATATATATATATATAACAATATACCTGTGCATATGCATATAAGTAGAATGTTGCAGATGCTGACTGCACTTACGAGCCATACATGAATAATAAACCATCTATGACACCTACTGTCTCTCTCTCTCTCTCTCTCTCTCTCTATATATATATATATATATATATATATACATACACTGTATATATATATATATATATATATATATATATATATATAAATAATTAAACAATAGATCTACTGTAAATTGAGCTAAGATGGTTCATTATTGCAACATGTCATGTATATTCCTTTGTCAGTATGCTCCTTCCGGGATGTTAGTGTATTTTACTCACATAGCAGTCTGTTGACATTGAATGCTTCCTCAAATAGTACACTGGCCTGATATATTTCTCTGAATCAATATTTGAATAATAGACGTGAAGTAACTAATATCCGAGTGGGAAACTGAGAAAGAACTATTGTTTTACACGTAAATGCATTGCTTGGTTTCAAGTTAAGCAATCAACATATATACATTATTTACCCATTCGACTAAAGAATGCATGCCTACTTTAAAAATCTAGTGGTGTGTCCAGCAACACCAGTACATTGTACATATACTATATTATACACGCTTTCATCATAATATTATATAAAGAAATATTTGTTTTATTTTCATTTTTGCTGTATTATGCTGTTTTTTTTATTTTGGTTGTTATATTATGCTTTAAATGTCAGGTGTATGTTTAATTTGTCAGTGCAGAGAGTAGAGATGTGCAGACTGTACCAGACTAATTAAGTTTGTTTACGTTAAACCAATATAAAAAGTTTCTTTTTTTTTTAACATCCACAAATGGAAAGATATATAATAAATAAATCAATACATAATTTAAGTAGTGATTTTTTTAATACAGTGGTGAAGAAAGGTTTATTGGACTCATATAGTATACAAGTATTGGAAATGTTTTCGTTTTCAGAGTGATTGGGTGTATAAGCACAAATCCAACAGTTTGGTTAAAGCCTTGTGCATATTTAAACATATAGGTCTCGCCGGGGGTTATCCAATTATCCCAGATAAGCCGGCGAGAGGCGCAGATTATCAGGGAATTTGTTTCACTTGCCTCAGGTGAAAATGGGACTGCAGACATAAAAAAAATGCAGGTTTCACTGAACCTGTGTGTTTTCATGAGAATTTCAGGGCAAATTTTTTTTAGCTCTTAATGTTTCTTGGCAGCTAATTGGATACCCCCATAGACTTATTCCTTACAGTACATTAACTGTTCACCTGGACAAACAATGCAATGAGTATTGACCCAAGTGTTAAAACCCTCATCTCCAAGCACCGGTGATCTGGCTCTTTGTATGCTTTTAGTGTGACCCAGGTCACACCATTCACACAGCAGGCTAGCCCGGCTGGTGACGAGTTCGACCCTGGTAGTTACCAGGGCCAGATTCACGGGTAACGCGACCTGGGTCATTTCTGCTGCGGGGTACACTGGGCTCCACAAGTCTGGACAATAGAGTGTAGAGTAGGATCTTGATCCGAGGCACCAACAGACTCAAAGCTTTGACTGTTCCCAGAATGCACAGCGCCGCCTCCTCTATCACCCCGCCTCCCAGCACAGGAGCTCAGTTTTGTAAGTTGGTGCTGCAGTAAGCAGGCACATAACAGAGGGGCTGCTCCAGGCAGCCCTAAGAAAAGCTTTTTTCTGAAGAAAAAGTGAAGACTTCAGGGCAGCAGCGGTGGTAGATGTCAGAAGACATTCACTGCTGCAGCTCCAGCTCTCCCCAGCGGCGCTGTACACTCCCGAGCCCTGGTTGCCAGGTACCTACAGCGGAGGCTCCGGTTTACTTCACGTTAGGCACACACGGCTGGGGCTCTCTAGGATCGTGTGGCCGCGCTTCGGGAGGTGGTAAGTGGGTCCCGCTCGCGGGACCCGGTCTTTATCGCGATCCGGCGCAGTCAGTGGGAGGCGGGCCGCGCGCGCTGGCGGTGGACACTGTGGCAGTACAGGCGATCCCACTAGATCACCAGGGCATGGGCGCAGGTCAGGTTTTCTCTTAAAACCGATTTTAATATCGCCCACAGTACCCGATGGTTTTGCCAGCAAGGGGGATAAGGCTTAGACCTGAAGCCCCTCCCCCAGCCCCAGGGCGCCATTTCCCTGGAGCTGCATCTCTGTCTTTTCTTCACTCCCTGTCAGTGTCTGCGGCGCCATTAATCCTCAGCTCACTGTTCCTGGGACTGCTTGGGCAAATCCTCCTATGTAAAGCCGCCTGGTTGTCAGCGCTGTGCCTTTACATGACACTTAAGTATTCTACCTGCCTTTTCTCTTACGTCCTAGAGGATGCTGGGGACTTCGTAAGGACCATGGGGTATAGACGGGCTCCGCAGGAGACATGGGCACTATAAAGAACTTTTAGTATGGGTGTGCACTGGCCCTCTATGCCCCTCCTCCAGACCTCAGTTAGATTCTGTGCCCAGAGGAGAATGGGTGCACTACAGGGTAGCTCTACTGAGTTTCTCTGATAAAAGAATTTTGTTAGGTTTTTTATTTTCAGGGAGCACTGCTGGCAACAGGCTCCCTGCATCGTGGGACTGAGGAGAGAGAAGCAGACCTACTTAAGTGATAGGCTCTGCTTCTTAGGCTACTGGACACCATTAGCTCCAGAGGGATCGGAACGCAGGTCTCCCCCCGCCGTTCGTCCCAGAGCTGCGCCGCCGTCCTCCTCGCAGAGCCGGAAGATAGAAGCCGGGTGAGTATAAGAAGAAAGAAGACTTCAAAGGCGGCAGAAGACTTCAGATCTTCCCTAAGGTAAGCCGCTGCGCGCCATTGCTCCCACACATTACACACACTGACAGGCACTGATGGGTGCAGGGCGCAGGGGGGGCGCCCTGGGCAGCAATATAAACCTCTGGACTGGCATTTTTAATATATGGGCTGCGGAGGCAGTACATATATACATTCCCCGCCATTATTTGTACATTTGAGCGGGACCAAAGTTCGCCGCTGAGGGGGCGGAGCTTGGTCTCACAGCACTAACCAGCGCCATTTTCTCCACAGTGAGCTGCAGAGAAGCTGGCTCCCTGGACTCTCCCCTACTGAACGGTGATACAGGGCTGAAAAAGAGGGGGGGGGGGGGCACATGTAGGCGCAGTGAGTGTATATCACAGTTAATATATATAAAAGCGCTTTATCTGGGAATTGGTTCCAGTGTCAGTTGGCGCTGGGTGTGTGCTGGCATACTCTCTCTCTGTCTCTCCAAAGGGCCTTGTTGGGGAACTGTCCCCTTATAGGTGTGTCGGCATGTCTGAAGCGGAAGGAGGAGGTGGAGCAGATGATTGGATGGAGCAGATCCAAGGAGGAGGTGGAGCAGATGATTGTGGTGTCTCCGTCGGCAACGCCGACTCATGATTGGTATGATATGTGGAATATTTTAAATGCAAATGTGACCTTATTACATAAGAGAATGGACAAAGCTGAGTCCAGGGAAACAGCAGGGAGTCAATCCACGGATTTGACTGGGTCACAGGGCCGTCAGGGTCTCAAAAGCGTCCCTTATCCCAAATAGCAGACATTGATACCGACACGGATTCTGACTCCAGTGTCGACTATGATGAGGCAAGGTTACACCCAAAGGTGGGCAAAAGTATTCATTATATGATTATGGCAATAAAAGATGTTTTGCATATCACAGCCTCTGTCCCTGACACGAGGGTGCGCATGTATAAGGAAAAGAAACCGGAGGTAACTTTTCCTCCATCTCATGAACTGAACTAATTATTTGAAAAAGCTTGGGAAACTCCAGACAAAAAACTGCACATTCCCAAGAGGATCCTTATGGCGTATCCTTTCCCTGCAAAGGACAGGGTACGGTGGGAATCCTCGCCCAGGGTGGACAAGGCTTTAACGCGTCTGTCCAAGAAGGTGGCGCTACCGTCTCCAGACACCGCAGCCCTCAAGGATCCTGCGGATCGTAGACAGGAAACTACCTTAAAATCTACTTATATACATACGGGTGCTTTGCTCAGGCCGGCAATAGCATCGGCATGGGTTTGTAGCGCAGTGGCAGCGTGGACAGATACCTTATTAACTGACATTGATACCCTGGACAAGGATACCATTTTACTGACTTTAGGTCACATTAAAGACGCAGTCTTATATATGAGAGACGCTCAAAGAGACGTGGGGCTGCTTGGTTCCAGAGCCAACGCCATGGCAGTTTCGTCGAGACGAGCTCTGTGGACCCGCCAATGGTCGGGTGATGCAGACTCAAAGAAGCATATGGAGGTTTTACCTTACAAGGGTGAAGTTTTGTTTGGTGATGGTCTCGCGGACCTGGTTTCCACAGCTACCGCGGGTAAATCTACATTTTTGCCTTTTGTTCCCCCACAGCAAAAGAAAACTCCACAATATCAGATGCAGTCCTTTCGGTCGCATAAGTCCAGAAGAGGTCGGGGCTCCTCTTTCCTCGCCAGAGGTAAAGGTAGAGGTAAGAGAAGACCTGCTTCGGCTAGTTCCCAGGAGCAGAAGTCCTCCCCGGCTTCTGCTAAATCCACCGCATGACGCTGGGGCTCCAGTGAGGGAGTCCGCGCCGATGGGGGCACGTCTTCGACTCTTCAGCCAGGTCTGGGTTCTGTCAGACGTGGATCCTTGGGCGTTGGAAATTGTATCCCAAGGTTACAGACTGGAGTTCGAAGAGGTGGCCCCTCGCCGATTTTTCAAGTCGGCCTTGCCAGCCTCTTCCCCGGAGAGGGAAGTAGTATTAGATGCAAGTCAACAGCAAGTGATTGTCAAGGTTCCCCTGGTCCAACAGGGAAAAGGGTACTATTCGACCCTGTTTGTGGTCCCGAAGCCGGATGGTTCGGTCAGACCCATTTTAAATCTGAAATCCCTAAACCTGTACTTGAAAAAGTTCAAATTCAAGATGGAATCACTCCGGGCTGTGATATCCAGTCTGGAAGGAGGAGATTTTATGGTGTCGCTGGACGTGAAGGATGCCTATCTTCATGTCCCCATATTTCCTCCTCATCAGGAGTACCTGGGGTTCGCGGTACAGGACTGTCATTACCAGTTTCAGACGTTGCCGTTTGGGCTTTCCACGGCCCTGAGGATTTTCACCAAAGTGATGGCGGAAATGATGGTGCTCCTGCGCAGGCAGGGAGTCACAATTATCCCGTACTTGGACGATCTCCTGATAAAGGCGAGATCGAGAGATCAATTGCTGAAAAGCGTGTCGCTCTCCCTGAGAGTGTTACAACAACACGGTTGGATTCTCAATCTGCCAAAGTCACAGTTGATTCCAACGACTCGACTATCATTCCTAGGCATGATTCTGGACACGGAACAGAAGAGGGTTTTTCAACCAATGGAAAAAGCCCAGGATCTCCAGAACATGGTCAGGGACCTGCTAAAACCAAAAAGAGTGTCTGTTCATCAATGCACTCGAGTTCTGGGAAAAATGGTGGCAGCCTACGAGGCCATCCCCTTCGGCAGGTTCCATGCGAGGACGTCTCAGTGGGACCTTCTGGACAAGTGGTCAGGGTCCCATCTGCAACTACATCAAAAGATAAGCCTGTCCCCCAGGGCCAGGGTGTCTCTCCTGTGGTGGCTGCAGAGTGCTCACCTTCTAGAGGGTCGCAGGTTTGGCATTCCAAACTGGGTTCTGGTGACCACGGACGCGAGCCTCTGAGGATGGGGAGCAGTCACAAAAGGAAGACATTTTCAGGGTCTATGGTCAAGCCAGGAGGCTTGTCTACACATCAACGTGCTGGAATTGAGGGCCATATACTACGACAAGCGGAGTATCTCTTCGCGACCTACCAGTTCTGATTCAATCAGACAACGTCACAGTCGTGGCTCATGTAAACCGCCAAGGCGGGACAAGGAGCAGAGTGGCAATGGCGGAAGCCACCAGAATTCTCTGCTGGGCGGAAAATCACGTAAGCGTTCTGTCAGCAGTCTTCATACCGGGAGTGGACAACTGGGAAGCAGACTTCCTCAGCAGACACGATCTCCATCCAGGAGAGAGGGGACTTCATCAAGAGGTCTTTGCAGAGATAACAAGTCTTTGGGGACTTCCTCAAATAGACATGATGGCGTCACGCCTCAACAAAAAGCTTCGGAGGTATTGTGCCAAGTCAAGGGACCCTCAGGCAGTAGCGGTAGACGCCCTAATGACACCATGGGTGTTTCAGTCGGTCTATGTGTTCCCTCCTTTGCCTCTCATCTCAAAAGTGCTGAGAATCATAAGACGAAAAAGAGTACAGACAATACTCATTGTTCCAGATTGGCCTCGAAGGGCCTGGTATTCGGATCTTCAGGAGATGCTCACAGAAGATCCGTGGCCTCTTCCTCTCAGGGAAGACCTGTTGCAGCAGGGGCCTTGCATGTTCCAAGACTTACCGTGGTTGCGTTGGACGGCATGGCGGTTGAACACCGAATCCTAGCTGAGAAAGGTATTCCGGAGGAAGTTATCCCTACTCTGATAAAGGCTAGGAAGGAGGTAACGGCGAAGCATTATCACTGTATCTGGAGGAAGTATGTATCTTGGTGTGAAACCAAGAATGCTCCTATGGAAGATTTCCATCTGGGCCATTTTCTCCACTTCCTACAGACAGGAGTGGATATGGGCCTAAAGTTAGGCTCCATTAAGGTACAGATTTCAGCCCTGTCTATATTCTTTCAGAAGGAATTGGCTTCTTTCCCAGAAGTCCAGACTTTTGTAAAGGGAGTGCTGCACATCCAGCCTCCTTTTGTGGCACCATGGGACCTTAACGTGGTGTTACAGTTCCTTAAATCACACTGGTTTGAACCCCTTCAAACGGTTGAACTAAAATTTCTCACCTGGAAGGTAGTCATGTTATTAGACTTGGCATCTGCAAGGCGGGTGTCAGAGTTGGCGGCCTTTTCTTACAAGAGCCCCTACTTGATTTTTCATGTGGATAGAGCGGAATTGAGGACTCGTCCTCAATTTGTGCCTAAGGTGGTTTCTTAATTTCATATGAACCAACCTATTGTGGTACCTGTGGCTACGAGTGACTTGGGGGACTCCAAGTCCCTGGATGTAGTCAGGGACTTAAAAATCTATGTAGCCAGGATGGCTAGGGTTAGGAAGACAGAGGCTCTGTTTGTCCTGTATGCAGCAAACAGGGTGGGCCGCCTGCTTCTAAGCAGACTATTGCTCGCTGGATCTATCACACGATTCAGCAGGCTCATTCTACGACTGGATTGCCGTTACCAAATTTGGTAAAGGCCCATTCCACTAGGAAGGTGGGCTCTTCTTGGGCGGCTGCCCGAGGCGTCTCGGCTTTACAGTTGTGCCGAGCAGCTACTTGGTCGGGTTCAAACACTTTTGCAAAATTCTACAAGTTTGATACCCTGGCTGATGAGGACCTCGCGTTTGCTCAATCGTTGCTGCAGAGTCATCCGCACTCTCCCGCCCGGTTTGGAGCTTTGGTATAAACCCCATGGTCCTTATGGAATCCCCAGCATCTTCTAGGACGTAAGAGAAAATAAGATTTTAAACCTACCGGTAAATCTTTTTCTCCTAGTCCGTAGAGGATGCTGGGCGCCCGTCCCAGTGCGGACTAAATCTGCAAGACTTGTATATAGTTGTTGCTTACATAAGGGTTATGTTACAGTTGAGATCGGTCGTTGACTGATGCTGTTTTTGTTCATACTGTTAACTGGTTGCGTATATTCCAGGTTATACGGTGTGGTTGGTGTGGGCTGGTATGAATCTTGCCCTAAGATTACAAAATCCTTTCCTCATATTGTCCATCTCCTCTGGGCACAGTTTCTCTAACTGAGGTCTGGAGGAGGGGCATAGAGGGAGGAGCCAGTGCACACCCATACTAAAAGTTCTTTATAGTGCCCATGTCTCCTGCGGAGCCCGTCTATACCCCATGGTCCTTACGGAGTCCCCAGCATCCTCTACGGACTAGGAGAAAAAGATTTACCGGTAGGTTTAAAATCTTATTTTTAGTCAGCGATAGTTAAGAAAGAGTGCACTTAGTCAGGGTTTTATAGTACAATTACCCTGTGATATACATCCAGTTCTTACTGTGTAGTGTTATATCTCTTGACTATTTAGCTATACAAGCTAGTCCAGTGCAGTATTATTGTCATTAATAACCTCTGCATTGTACAAATTGTGACTATTGTATGTGCATTTGATAGCTGAGTGGTGTCCATTTCGTGTCTTTCACTCAACTTGCTATCCCTATATTCTATAACCTGACGGGGCTTGGTGCGTCAGGTGTTATTTAATATAGGATTTTCACAAAGATATACTGTATTACGTATTTTTCTCTGTGATCTAGTCACCATATCTCTCCTTTATCTCTGCTGGTGCTGACTACACTGCGCAGGGGTTTGGGTTTAGAGATATAGTGCTGCTAATAATTGTACTGTGTTACCTCATACTGCAAGTTATATCATGTCTGCTTCTGAGGGTAACGGTTCTGGGGCTGAACACACTGTCGGTGTTGCTGAAGCCACAGACCTATATGAGGAGAATATAGCAGCTGTGGGTTCTGGTTCTGGGGGCTCTTTGCCCCCAGTGGGACTGTGGCAACGGAGGCACATACTGACCCTCCGTGGGCCGCTTTTTCCACGCTTCTGCATACGCTAGTTCACAAACTAACACCCCGTATGGGACCCCCAATGCCGGTACAACCGTATGTGGTCCCTGCAGCTAACCCGCCATGAGCGGATGATTTATCTGCTCAATTAAAGAAGTTGAACCAGTCCTTGACTACTAAAAAGTCTGACCAACGCTCGCCTAAGTCCAAGAGGGCTTCTAAGCGAGCGCTTGTCTCCTCACAATCCGCTGCTGTCACTGACACCTCGTCTGATGAAGACAGCACATACACTGACCCCACAGGTTCTGACTCAGATACGGCTGATGGGGAGGGTAGTTCACATGTGGATGTTCCTGATCTTTTGGAGGCTATTAAGTTAATTCTGCAGATTACGGATGATCCCGAGCCATCCGTTCCTCCTAAGAAACCAGATAGGTTCAAGCGTCAGAAGGTGGTTAAACAGGTTTTACCGTACTCTGACCACCTAGTAGATATACGTCAGGAACCCTGGGAAAGCCCGGGTACGAAGTTTGTGCCTCAAAAGAAGATGCTGGCTCGCTATCCCCTCGCGCCAGAGCTGTCTAAGAATTGGGAAACGCCTCCTCCAGTAGACTCACATGTGGCTAGGATGGTGGTTTCCTCAGCTCTACCTGTCACTACCGTCACGTCTCTAAAAGAGCCTACGGATAATCGTGTAGAGGGTTGTCTGAAAGCGATTTACACCCTCACGGGTGCTGCACAAAGGCCCACTATTGCAGCTACATGGGCTGCAGAGGCTATTGAAGCATGGGCCTTGGAGTTAGAAGCTGAAATCTCCTCTGACCATGCTAGACAATGCTTGTCATATATTGTCACAGCTTCTCGATATATTAAAGAGGCGGCTTCTGATGCCGGTATCCTAGCAGCCAAGGCCTCTTCTACATCAGTCCTGGCTCGCAAGATATTGTGGCTGAGATCCTGGTCTGTGGATCTGGACTCTAGAAAAACCCTGGAGGTACTCCCTTTCAAGGGAGATATTCTGTTTGGGGAGGACTTAAATAATATAGTGGCTGACTTGGCTACTGCCAAAACTGCCTGTCTGCCTAATACAGCTCCTTCTGTGTCGAAGGCCAAAGGCACGTCCTTTCGCCCCTTTCGTCCTTCAGGTAAAGCAAAAGGTCAGGCGTACCATAAGCAGGCCCGCACTTCCAAACCTGGTAAGCCGAAGCCCAAAAGAGCCTGGACTGCCCGTCAGCCAGCTGCCAAGACCGATAAGCCTGCCGCATGACGGGGCGGTCCTCCCCCTGGGGTATCGGCTTCTAGGGTATACCCAGGAATGGTTAAAGACCACTTCAGATGCCTGGGTACGGGAAGTCGTCACTCGAGGTTACGCCATAGCCTTCAAAAACCGACCCCCTCATCGAGTTTGCCAGACAGACGTCCCGTCGGACCAGACAAAGGCAAACACTCTGCATTTGGTGGTACAGACCCTCCTGGATACAGGAGTCGTAGTACAGGTGCCTCTTGCTCAGAGGGGCCGGGGGTACTATTCTCCGCTGTTTCTAGTCCCGAAACCGAATGGGTCCTCCCGGCCCATTCTCAACCTCAAGGCACTGAACAGGTTTGTGAAGGTTTCCAAGTTCCGTATGGAAACCCTTCGCTCTATAGTTCTGGCCTTGGAACCTGGGGACTACATGGTCTCCCTGGACATACAGGATGCTTACCTGCATATTCCTATAGCAGTGTCACATCAACAATGCCTGAGGTTCGCTATTGGAAACCTACATTACCAGTTTCGGGCGTTACCTTTTGGTTTAACAACGGCTCCGCGAGTCTTCACCAAAGTTATGGCGGTGATGACGGTGTTACTCCGCCGTCAAGGGGTCAGGATACTGCCGTATCTGGACGACTTGTTAATCCTGGCAAATTCCCCAGATCTTCTCCTGTGTCATCTGGATATGACGGTCCAGTTTCTACAAGCCCACGGGTGGTTCATCAACTGGAAGAAATCCTCCCTGGTCCCTGCTCAGAGCATGGTGCACCTGGGAGCGCTGTTGGACACTCACAACCAGAGGTTGTTCTTGTCTCAGGAGAAAGTCCTGAAGCTTCAGGACAGGATTTGTTGCTTCCTTTCTCGTCCGCAAGTGTCGATACATTCGGCGATGCAGGTGCTGGGCCTCATGGTGTCACCATTCGACATGGTGGAGTATGCTCAATTCCATTCTCGCCCCCCCCAGAAGCTGATTCTAGCCAATTGGGACAGCCTGCCTCACCGGATCAGATCTCAAATGATCTCATTGACTCCGGAGGTCCGTCTGTCGCTGCTCTGGTGGCTCCAGGATCAACAATTGTGCAGGGGCCATCCCTTCTGGATAACCAACTGGGTCCTGTTGACAACAGATGCCAGTCTAAGAGGTTGGGGCGCGGTGCTAGAGCAGCACTCCTTACAGGGTCGGTGGACCAAGGAGGAATCTCTCCTCTCGATCAACATTCTGGAGTTGCGGGCGGTCTTCAATGCGTTGAACCTGGCCCAGCATTTAATTCAGAACCGTCCTGTTCAAGTACAGTCGGACAACGCCACCACAGTGGCTTACATATATCAAGGCGGCACTCGAAGCCGTTTGGTAATGAAGGAAGCCTCACGGATTCTACAGTGGGCAGAACGCCATCTACCAGCAATATCGGCAATATTCATTCCGGGAGTCCTGAATTGGGAAGCGGACTTTCTCAGTCGTCAGGACGTGCATGCCGGCGAGTGGGGCCTCCATCCAGAAGTGTTTCAACTCCTCGTGGAAAGGTGGGGTCTTCCAGATGTGGATCTGATGGCGTCTCGACACAATCACAAGGTTCCGGTCTTCGGAGCAAGGACAAGGGATCCTCAAGCAGCATTCGTGGATGCGCTGGCGGTGCCGTGGAGGTTTCGGCTGCTGTACGTGTTCCCTCCGGTGTCACTCCTGCCCAGGGTAATTCGGAAGTTCAAGCAAGAAAGAGGAAATCTGCTTCTCATAGCTCCGGCGTGGCCCAGACGGCACTGGTTCTCAGACCTGCAAGGCCTATCGTCAGGGCATCCACTTCTACTTCCACAACGCCCAGACCTCCTCGTTCAGGGCCCTTGTGTCTACCAGGACCTAGCCCGGCTATCTTTGACGGCGTGGCTCTAGAAGCTTCCGTCTTGAGGGCTAAGGGTTGTTTCTGAAGAGGTCATTAAAACTATGTTGCGGGCCCGGAAACCGGCTTCTGCTCTGATTTATCATAGGGTCTGGCATTCATACTTTCGTGCGCATCTAACAATTATGACGCTTCCAAGTTTAGTACAGCCAAACTTTTGGCTTTTCTGCAGCAGGGCCTAGATTTAGGCCTGCGTCTGGCCTCCCTCAAGGTTCATATTTCTGCCTTGTCTGTGTGGTTTCAGAGAAAAATTGCGACTTTACCTGATGTTTATACTTTCACTCAGGGTGTGTTGCGTATCCAACCTCCCTATGTCCCGCCTGTGGCTCCTTGGGACTTGTCGGTGGTTTTGGAGGCGTTGCAGGAGCCTCCATTTGAACCTCTTGGTTCAGCTGACCTTAAGTGGCTTTCCCTTAAGGTGGTATTCTTGCTGGCTATTGCCTCTGCTAGAAGAGTGTCGGATTTGGGTGCCTTGTCTTGTAGTTCCCCATATCTGATTTTTCACCGTGACCGGGCAGTTCTTATGACTCGTCCCGGATATTTACCTAAGGTGGTTTCTTCGTTCCACCTTAATCAGGAGATTGTGGTTCCAGCCTTTGTCTCTCCTGATTTGTCTCCCAAAGAGCTGTCTTTGGATGTGGTATGGGCTCTCCGTATCTATGTGAAGAGAACTGCTTCTATTCGAAAATCTGATTCTCTCTTTGTTTTGTTTGGATTTCACAAACATGGCTGGCCTACTCACAAGCAGACCCTGGCCAGATGGATTAGAATGGTGATTGCACATGCTTATGGGAAGGCTGGTCTGTCAGCTCCTGCTCACATAACGGTCCATTCTACTCGGTCTGTTGGACCTTCTTGGGCGGCCCACCGTGGTGAGACCCTTGATCAATTGTGCAAGGTGGCTACGTGGTCCTCCGGGACCACGTTCATAAGGTTCTATGCCTTCGATACTGCCTCTTCCCAGGATGCATCCTTTGGACACCGGGTTCTTGTGCCCGCTACAGTGCGTCCCCTCCCATAAGGAACTGCTTTAGGACATCCCCATTGTCCAGACTTGTGGAGCCCAGTGTACCCCACAGCAGAAAACGAGTTTTATGGTAAAAACTTACCTTTGTTAAAACTATTTCTGCGAGGTACACTGGGCTCCACAAGGCACCCACCCTGACGCACTTAGCTTCTTTGGGTTGATATGGCATTAGCCGCTGACACTGCTCTTGTCGTGAGAGTGTGGTGTATGTGGCTACTAACCGTTGTCGTCTCTTTTCCTGCTACTGCATTGGGCTGGTTAACTAAAACTGAGCTCCTGTGCTGAGAGGCGGGGTGATATAGGAGGCGGCGCTGTGCATTCTGGGAACAGTCAAAGCTTTGAGTCTGTTGGTGCCTCGGATCAAGATCCTACTCTACACCCCATTGTCCAAACTTGTGGAGCCCAGTGTACCTCGCAGAAAGAGTTTTAACAAAGGTAAGTTCTTACCATAAAACTCGTTTCTCTATCGTCCTAGTGGATGCTGGGGTTCCTGAAAGGACCATGGGGAATAGCGGCTCCGCAGGAGACAGGGCACAAAAGTAAAGCTTTCCGATCAGGTGGTGTGCACTGGCTCCTCCCCCTATGACCCTCCTCCAAGCCAGTTAGATTTTTGTGCCCGGCCGAGAAGGGTGCAATCTAGGTGGCTCTCCTAAAGAGCTGCTTAGAGAAAGTTTAGCTTAGGTTTTTTATTTTACAGTGAGTCCTGCTGGCAACAGGATCACTGCAACGAGGGACTTAGGGGAGAAGAAGTGAACTCACCTGCGTGCAGGATGGATTGGCTTCTTGGCTACTGGACATCAGCTCCAGAGGGACGATCACAGGTACAGCCTGGATGGTCACCGGAGCCTCGCCGCCGGCCCCCTTGCAGATGCTGAAACATGAAGAGGTCCAGAATCGGCGGCAGAAGACTCCTCAGTCTTCTAAAGGTAGCGCACAGCACTGCAGCTGTGCGCCATTTTCCTCTCAGCACACTTCACACGGCAGTCACTGAGGGTGCAGGGCGCTGGGAGGGGAGCGCCCTGGGAGGCAAATGAAAACCTATTTGGCTAAAAAATACCTCACATATAGCCTCCGGGGGCTATATGGAGATATTTAACCCCTGCCAGAATACACTAAAGAGCGGGAGACGAGCCCGCCGGAAAAGGGGCGGGGCCTATCTCCTCAGCACACAGCGCCATTTTCCTTACACAGCTCCGCTGGTCAGGACGGCTCCCAGGTCTCTCCCCTGCACTGCACTACAGAAACAGGGTAAAACAAGAGAGGGGGGGGCAAAATAGTGGCAAAAATTATATTATAAAAGCAGCTATACAGGGAGCACTTATTATAAGGCTATCCCTGTCATATATAGCGCTTTTGGTGTGTGCTGGCAAACTCTCCCTCTGTCTCCCCAAAGGGCTAGTGGGGTCCTGTCTTCGTTAAGAGCATTCCCTGTGTGTCTGCTGTGTGTCGGTACGTGTGTGTCGACATGTATGAGGACGATATTGGTGTGGAGGCGGAGCAATTGCCAAATATGGGGATGTCACCTCCTAGGGGGTCGACACCAGAATGGATGCCTTTATTTATGGAATTACGGGATAGTGTCAACACGCTAAAGCAGTCGTTTGACGACATGAGACGGCCGGACAATCAGTTAGTGCCTGTCCAGGCGCCTCAAACACCGTCAGGGGCTGTAAAACGCCCTTTGCCTCAGTCGGTCGACACAGACCCAGACACAGGCACTGATTCCAGTGGCGACGGTGACGAATCAACCGTATTTTCCAGTAGGGCCACACGTTATATGATTTTGGCAATGAAGGAGGCGTTACATTTAGCTGATACTACAGGTACCACTAAACAGGGTATTATGTGGGGTGTGAAAAAACTACCTATAGTTTTTCCTGAATCAGAAGAACTAAATGATGTATGTGATGAAGCGTGGGTTGCCCCCGATAAAAAGATGCTAATTTCAAAGAAGTTATTAGCTTTATACCCTTTCCCGTCAGAGGTTAGGGCGCGCTGGGAAACACCTCCTAGGGTGGATAAGGCGCTCACACGCTTATCTAAACAAGTGGCGTTACCCTCTCCTGAGACGGCCGCACTTAAAGATCCAGCAGATAGGAGGATGGAAAATATCCAAAAAAGTATATACACACATACAGGTGTTATACTACGACCAGCTATAGCGACAGCCTGGATGTGCAGTGCTGGAGTAGCTTGGTCAGAGTCCCTGATTGAAAATATTGATACCCTGGATAGGGACAATGTTTTACTGTCTTTAGAGCAAATAAAGGATGCATTTCTTTATATGCGTGATGCACAGAGGGATATCTGCACACTGGCATCACGGGTAAGTGCTATGTCCATTTCGGCCAGAAGAAGTTTATGGACGCGACAGTGGTCAGGCGATGCGGACTCAAAACGGCATATGGAAGTTTTGCCGTATAAAGGGTAGGAGTTATTTGGAGTCGGTCTATCAGATTTGGTGGCCACGGCTACAGCCGGGAAATCCACCTTTTTACCTCAAGCTACTCCCCAACAGAAAAAGACACCGACTTTTCAACCGCAGCCCTTTCGTTCCTTTAAAAACAAGAGAGCAAAGGGATATTCATATCTGCCACGAGGCAGAGGAAGGGGGAAGAGACACCAACAGGCAGCTCCTTCCCAGGAACAGAAGCCCTCCCCCGCTTCTACAAAAGCCTCAGCATGACGCTGGGGCTTCTCAAGCGGACTCGGGGGCGGTGGGCGGTTGTCTCAAGAATTTCAGCGCGCAGTGGGCTCACTCGCAGGTAGATCCCTGGATCCTGCAGATAATATCTCAGGGGTACAGGTTGGAACTAGAGACAGATCCGCCTCGCCGTTTCCTGAAGTCTGCTTTACCAACGTCCCCCTCCGAAAGGGAGACGGTTTTGGAAGCCATTCACAAGCTGTACTCTCAGCAGGTGATAGTCAAGGTACCTCTTCTACAACAGGGAAAGGGGTATTATTCCACTCTATTTGTGGTACCGAAGCCGGACGGCTCGGTAAGACCTATTCTAAATCTGAAGTCCTTGAACCTGTACATAAAGAAGTTCAAGTTCAAAATGGAGTCACTCAGAGCAGTGATAGCGAACCTGGAAGAAGGGGACTTTATGGTGTCCTTGGACATCAAGGATGCGTACCTCCACGTTCCAATTTACCCCTCACACCAGGGGTACCTCAGGTTCGTTGTACAAAACTGTCACTATCAGTTTCAGACGCTGCCGTTCGGATTGTCCACGGCACCTCGGGTCTTTACAAAGGTAATGGCCGAGATGATGATTCTTCTTCGAAGAAAAGGCGTATTAATTATCCCATACTTGGACGATCTCCTAATAAGGGCAAGGTCCAGAGAACAGCTAGAGAGGGGATTAGCACTGTCTCAAGAAGTGCTAAAACAGCACGGCTGGATTCTGAATATTCCAAAATCCCAGTTAATGCCGACAACTCGTCTGCTGTTCCTAGGGATGATTCTGGACACGGTTCAGAAAAAGGTTTTTCTCCCGGAGGAAAAAGCCAAGGAGTTATCCGAGCTTGTCAGGAACCTCCTAAAACCAGGAAAGGTGTCTGTACATCAATGCACAAGAGTCCTGGGAAAAATGGTGGCTTCTTACGAAGCAATTCCATTCGGCAGATTCCATGCACGAATTTTCCAGAGGGATCTGTTGGACAAATGGTCAGGGTCGCATCTTCAGATGCACCAGCGGATAACCCTGTCTCCAAGGACAAGGGTATCTCTTCTGTGGTGGTTGCAGAGTGCTCATCTATTGGAGGGCCGCAGATTCGGCATACAGGATTGGATCCTGGTGACCACGGACGCCAGCCTGAGAGGCTGGGGAGCAGTCACACAAGGAAGAAACTTCCAGGGAGTGTGGACGAGCCTGGAAACGTCTCTTCACATAAACATTCTGGAACTAAGAGCAATCTACAATGCTCTAAGCCAGGCAGAACCTCTGCTTCAAGGAAAACCGGTGTTGATCCAGTCGGACAACATCACGGCAGTCGCCCATGTAAACAGACAGGGCGGCACAAGAAGCAGGAGTGCAATGGCAGAAGCTGCAAGGATTCTTCGCTGGGCAGAGAATCATGTGATAGCACTGTCAGCAGTGTTCATCCCGGGAGTGGACAACTGGGAAGCAGACTTCCTCAGCAGACACGACCTTCACCCGGGAGAGTGGGGACTTCATCCGGAAGTCTTCCACATGCTGGTAACCCGTTGGGAAAGACCAATGGTGGACATGATGGCGTCTCGCCTCAACAAAAAACTGGACAGGTATTGCGCCAGGTCAAGAGATCCGCAGGCAATAGCTGTGGACGCGCTGGTAACGCCTTGGGTGTACCAGTCGGTGTATGTGTTTCCTCCTCTGCCTCTCATACCAAAAGTATTGAGAATTATACGGCAAAGAGGCGTAAGAACGATACTAGTGGTTCCGGATTGGCCAAGAAGGACTTGGTACCCGGAACTTCAAGAGATGATCACGGAAGATCCGTGGCCTCTACCTCTAAGGAGGGACTTGCTTCAGCAGGGTCCCTGTCTGTTTCAAGACTTACCGCGGCTGCGTTTGACGGCATGGCGGTTGAACGCCGGATCCTAAAGGAAAAAGGCATGCCGGAAGAAGTCATTCCTACTTTGATTAAAGCAAGGAAGGAAGTAACCGTGCAACACTATCACCGCATTTGGCGAAGATATGTTGCGTGGTGCGAGGATCGGAGTGCTCCGACGGAGGAATTTCAACTGGGTCGATTCCTACATTTCCTGCAATCAGGATTGTCTATGGGTCTCAAATTGGGATCTATTAAGGTTCAAATTTCGGCCCTGTCGATTTTCTTTCAAAAAGAATTGGCTTCAGTTCCTGAAGTCCAGACTTTTGTTAAGGGAGTGCTGCATATACAGCCTCCTGTGGTGCCTCCAGTGGCACCGTGGGATCTCAATGTGGTTTTGGAATTTCTAAAATCTCATTGGTTTGAACCACTAAAAAAGGTGGATTTAAAATATCTCACATGGAAAGTGACCATGTTACTAGCCCTGGCTTCGGCCAGGAGAGTGTCAGAACTGGCAGCTTTATCTTACAAAAGCCCATATCTGATTTTCCATTCGGACAGGGCAGAACTGCGGACTCGTCCGCATTTTCTCCCTAAGGTGGTGTCAGCATTTCATCTGAACCAGCCTATTGTAGTGCCTGCGGCTACAAGTGACTTGGAGGACTCCAAGTTACTGGACGTTGTCAGAGCATTAAAAATATATATTGCAAGGACAGCTGGAGTCAGAAAATCTGACTCGTTGTTTATATTGTATGCACCCAACAAGATGGGTGCTCCTGCGTCTAAGCAGACGATTGCTCGTTGGATCTGTAGCACAATCCAACTTGCACATTCTGTGGCAGGCCTGCCACAGCCTAAATCTGTAAAGGCCCACTCCACAAGGAAGGTGGGCTCATCTTGGGCGGCTGCCCGAGGGGTCTCGGCATTACAACTTTGCCGAGCAGCTACGTGGTCAGGGGAGAACACGTTTGTAAAATTTTACAAATTTGATACTCTGGCTAAGGAGGACCTGGAGTTCTCTCATTCGGTGCTGCAGAGTCATCCGCACTCTCCCGCCCGTTTGGGAGCTTTGGTATAATCCCCATGGTCCTTTCAGGAACCCCAGCATCCACTAGGACGATAGAGAAAATAAGAATTTACTTACCGATAATTCTATTTCTCGGAGTCCGTAGTGGATGCTGGGCGCCCATCCCAAGTGCGGATTATCTGCAATAATTGTACATAGTTATTGTTAACTAATTCGGGTTATTGTTTAGGAAGCCATCTTTCAGAGGCTCCTCTGTTATCATACTGTTAACTGGGTTTGATCACAAGTTGTACGGTGTGATTGGTGTGGCTGGTATGAGTCTTACCCGGGATTCAAAATTCCTCCCTTATTGTGTACGCTCGTCCGGGCACAGTACCTAACTGGCTTGGAGGAGGGTCATAGGGGGAGGAGCCAGTGCACACCACCTGATCGGAAAGCTTTACTTTTGTGCCCTGTCTCCTGCGGAGCCGCTATTCCCCATGGTCCTTTCAGGAACCCCAGCATCCACTACGGACTCCGAGAAATAGAATTATCGGTAAGTAAATTCTTATTTTTTGATCAGACCCTTTCCCACCAAACCTCAACCCGGATTGCTACAGTAATAATCCTGGTTGTATGTTTGTTGGAAATTATGTTAATAAGCCAGGTGAATACAGTATTGACGGTACCAGGGTGGCCATCTTGTCCGGTCCCTGGCATGGAACTTACAAGTCCTTCCAATCGGTTGCAGCAATGGATAAATTGAGAGACTGCTTATAGCTGGAAAAACAAGGCTTGGGCCCGTGTTTACAATAAAACATTTTTATATGTATTAGTACATTTCTGTTCATTGAATTTTATATATTTTTTAATAACTATAATGTGATTATTGCCTGCCACCTAGTGTCAGAATTGTGTTGTGCATTAAAGATTTAGATACCGTATATACTCGAGTATAAGTCGACCCGAATATAAACCGAGGCACCTAATGTTACCACAAAAACCTGGGAAAACTTATTGACTCCAGTATAAGCCTAGGGTGGGAAATGCAGCTCAAGCCGTACACAGCCCTCACACTGCCAGATATGCCCCCAGAGTGCCAAATACGCCCTCACACTGCCAAATATGCCCCTCACAGTGCCAGATATGCCCTCACACTGCCAGATATGCCCCCACAGTGCCAGATATGCCCTCACAGTGCCAGCTATGCCCTCACACTGCCAGATATGCCCTCACACTGCCAGATATGACCCCACAGTGCCAAATATGCCCTCACACTGCCAGATATGCCCTCATAGTGCCAGATATGCCCTCATAGTGCCAGATATGCCCCTTCAGTGCCAGATATGCCCCTTCAGTGCCAGATATGCCCCCCTCATAGTGCCAGATATGCCCCCCTCATAGTGCCAGATATGCCCCCCTCTTAGTGCCAGATATGCCCTCATAGTGCTAGATATGCCCCCTCAGTGCCAGATATGCCCCCTCAGTGCCAGATATGCCCTCATAGTGCCAGATATGCCCCCTCACAGTGCCAGATATGCCCCCTCACAGTGCCAGATATGCCCCCTCATAGTGCCCGATATGCCCCCTCATAGTGCCAGATATGCACCCCTCCCCCAAGTGCCAAATATGCCCCTCCCCCAATTGCCAAATATGCTCCCCCAGTGCCAGTTACTTACCTTCCGCCGCTCCCGCGCTGTCTTGTGAAGGAGGGACACGGAGGGCACAGCGCGGCCTCTCCTGTGTCCCTCCTGCGTCTCCAGCGGCGGGTCTGTTAAATGAAGTGCTGGTTCGTGAGCCAATCAGAGCTCACGAACGGGTTCTTCCTTTAATAGACCCGCCGGAGACGCAGGAGGGACACAGGAGAGGCCGCGCTGTGCCCCCCGTGTCCCTGCTTCACACTGCACTGACTGCCCTCCGTGTCCCCACTCCTTCCCTGCACTGACTCGAGTATAAGCCGAGGGGTCTTTTTCAGCACAAAAAAAAGTGCTGAAAAAGTCGGCTTATACTCGAGTATATATGGTAAGTTAAATTTCCCAAAGGTTTAACTTCAGAGGCAACATACATAGCCCAGTAATATAGTAACAATAGCCTTCCAGGAAATAATGCATCATAGACTTTGTTGTTTGTCTGGAAATACCTTGGGGAAGTAATTTATACCCATATGTAATGTTGTGGCCTAGTTACTGAACTCTAGGTACTGTAGGCACAATTGTAAGCTTTTCATTAGAAATTTTATAACCCATCAGAGCAAGGTCTGTAAGTAAGTCCAGAAAATTATTGTTACATTCATCGAGGGGAGGTATAACAAGAAGTAAATCATACACATACTGGATAAGGACAGATCCTTAGCTGAGCTGATAAGGAATGTATGATACCCTTGGCATCAGTCCACAAAGTGTATTGCATAACTCTAAAGGGCCCCACACACTTGCCGAGGTGCCCGACAGGCGACCCGGCGGCGCGGGAGAGGGGGGTGACAGAGGAGTGAAGTCCTGTATGCTAATATGGACGTGATTGTCCATATTGGCTTGCATATTTAAATGAGCCGGCACCAACAATGTACGAGCGCGGGGCCACGCATCGTTCATCGTTGGTGCATAAACACTGAAAAATATGAACGATATCTCATTCATTAATGAACAAGATCGTTCATATTAGAGATGAGCGGGTCCGGTTTTACTTATTTTTTTTACTCGGATTTACTCAGTTCTCAAAACGGCATCTTATTGGCTCATGGATGTCACGTGTTTTGGATAGCCAATAAGAAAAATCTGGATAAAACCAAACTGGCGTTACATCTGAACCCGCTCATCTCTAGTTCATATCTTTCAGTGTAATCGGCCAATGTGTAGGACCCATAAGGGTATATTTACTAAGCAGTGTATTTCTAAAACTCAAAATTTTGCAAATTTTGCCTGTCAGATTTAAAAGGGCAATATTGTTAATGAACAACAAGCCTGATTTTGTATTTACTATTATTGCCCTTTTAAATATTGCAAGCAAAATCTGCAAAAATGGTGTGTTTTGAAAAACCATTTCTTAGTAAATATACCCCATGGGGCGAATTAAATTAGTTGTGGTAACTTACCGTGGTCTAATTGATCCCCCAGGGCTATCCAATTTCCCCCCCAGAATGAAGCACATCAATAGCTCATTTCAGGGATTTTTTTTCAGGACCTTAGCAGGCTGTTTTTCGCAAATCAGGCAGTGTTATCACACAGGTCCATGAACTTATCAAAGCTTCTATGGGGTATATGCAATAGCGGGCGAATTGGCAAAAAAGGCGAATTCCGGGCCGTTTTCGCCTCCAAAAATCAATTCGCCTATGCAGTGCAGTCATTTTTCGCAAAAAAACGGCCCGTCAAAATTCGCCTTTTCTCAATTCGCCTTTTTCCGAATTCGCCTTTTCTGCAATGGTACAGATGCTGCAATTCGCCTCCAGCATATTCAATTCAAGTTTGGAAATTCGCCTGCAGTGCTTTTAGACAGCAAATTCGCGATTTTCACTCCGCCACACTTTGGAGGGTGAAAACAATTAAAAAAATTTTAAACATGGTTTTTTTTGTGTTTTTTTTTTTGGGAATAGCAGATCTATTTATATTAGAAGGGATTTGGTTTTTGTTTTTTTTTTGGGGGGAGGCACAAATATTATTTTTATATTTTTTAAAATATTATTTTTTTTTTTTTTTTTTTTTATTGCTGGAACGGTAAAATCAGAAAAAAAAATGGCGTGGGGTCCCCCCTCCAAAGCATAACCAGCCTCGGGCTCATTGAGCTGGTCCTGGTTCTAAAAATGCGGGGAAAAAATTGACAGGGGATCCCCCGTATTTTTAAAACCAGCACCGGGCTCTGCGCCTGGTGCTGGTGCCAAAAATACGGGGGACAAAAAGAGTAGGGGTCCCCCGTATTTTTAACACCAGCATCGGGCTCCACTAGCTGGACAGATAATGCCACAGCCGGGGGTCACTTTTATGCCGTGCCCTGCGGCCGTGGCATCAAATATCCAACTAGTCACCCCTGGCCGGGGTACCCTGGGGGAGTGGGGACCCCTTCAATCAAGGGGTCCCCCCCCCCCAGCCACCCAAGGGCCAGGGGTGAAGCCCGAGGCTGTCCCCCCCCATCCAATGGGCTGCGGATGGGGGGGCTGATAGCCTTTGTGTTCAAAAAAAAAGATATTGTTTTTTCCATTAGTACTACAAGTCCCAGCAAGCCTCCCCTGCAAGCTGGTACTTGGAGAACCACAAGTACCAGCATGCGGGAGAAAAACGGGCCCGCTGGTACCTGTAGTTCTAATGGAAAAAAAAAAACCCAAATAAAAACAGGACACAGACACCGTCGACAGTAAAACTTTATTACACACTGCCGACACACACATACTTACCTATGTTCACACGCCGACATCGGTCCTCTTCTCCCTGTAGAATCCACGGATACCTGAAAAGCAAAGTTCAATATACTCACCTTAACCAGGGTCCAGAGATAAATCCACGTACTTGGCAAAAAAAAAAAACGCATTTACCCGCACCAAAAACGGACTGAAAGGGGTCCCATGCTGACACATGGGACACCTTTCCACGAATAAGACCTGTCAGTGAAAGCTGTCACTGACAGGTCTCTAAGCCAATCAGGAAGCGCAACTTCGTTGCTCTCACCTGATTGGCTGATCGCTGTGACAGCGCATCGCACAGCTCCCTCCATTATATTCAATGGTGGGAACTTAGCGGCTAGCGGTGAGGTCACCCGCCGGTCAGCGGCTGACCGGCGGGTGACCCCACCGCTAGCCGCTAAGTTCCCACCATTGAAAGTAATGGAGCGGCTTTGCGAGGCGCTGTCAGAGTACAGACGGCGTCCAGCCAATCAGGTGAGCGCCACGGCAGTAGCGCTTCCTGATTGGCTGAAGGGACATCAGTGACAGGAGTCACGTGATGTCCCGGCATTCGGGGAAAGGATTCTAATGTGAAAACATTGGACCCCTTTCATTAGTCCGGTGGAGCGGGTGTTCGGTTTGTTTTTTTACAAAGTACGTGGATTTACCTCTGGACCTCTGGACGCTGGAAGGTGAGTATAATTTTTTGACAGGTACCCTCGGATCGTCGGAGATCGTTGCAGTCGGCGTGTCAACACAGGTAAGTATGTGTGTGTCGGTGTATGAAATAAAGTTTTACTATCAAGGTGTGTGTGTCCTGTTTTTATTTGGGTATTTTTTCCCCAGTAGTACTACAGGTACCAGCGGGCCCGTTTTTCTCCCGCATGCTGGTACTTGTGGTTCTCCAAGTACCAGCTTGCGGGGGAGGCTTGCTGGGACTTGTAGTACTAATGGAAAAAACAATATCTTTTTTTTTATCACAAAGGCTATCAGCCCCCCCATCCGCAGCCCATTGGATGGGGGGGGACAGCCTCGGGCTTCACCCCTGGCCCTTGGGTGGCTGGGGGGGGGGGGACCCCTTGATTGAAGGGGTCCCCACTCCCCCAGGGTACCCCGGCCAGGGGTGACTAGTTGGATATTTGATGCCACGGCCGCAGGGCACGGCATAAAAGTGACCCCCGGCTGTGGCATTATCTGTCCAGCTAGTGGAGCCCGATGCTGGTGTTAAAAATACGGGGGACCCCTACTCGTTTTGTCCCCCGTATTTTTGGCACCAGCATCAGGCGCAGAGCCCGGTGCTGGTTTTAAAAATACGGGGGATCCCTGCCCGATTTTTCCCCTGCATTTTTAGAACCAGGACCAGCTCGATGAGCCCGAGGCTGGTTATGCTTTGGAGGGGGGACCCCACGCCATTTTTTTTTCGGGTTTTTCCCCGTTTTTTCCCGTTTTTAAAAATCGCGGCAAAATCCGCCAAATCGGCCGATTTTCGCCCGCGACTCTGGCGAATCCGTTTTTCATTGCATATGGTGAATTCCGGAAGCCACCTTCCGGAATTCACCTGGCGAATTTGGTCGAATTGAAAAAACGGCGATAATTGCCGCGATTTCGCCCGCTATTGCATATACCCCTATGTGTTAACGCACAAAAATAGAAAATTTAACAGGCGCTAAAAAGAGATGTAATTGAATAGCCCAAAGTTAAAAAGTGCAAAAAAGCTTGAGTTTACCCCCCATTTTTCTGGCCCATTAAATTTTCAGGGCTAATTGAATTTCCCCTATAGTGTGAAGTTTGACTACTTTCTAATAATTATATTTAAGTTGTTGTAAAAATTTGTCCTATTTCATTAGTTTCTTTTATATACATGTATATACTGAATCGTAACAAATATTTTTCCTTTTAAAAATGAAAATAATATCGGACATAGATGCATGTCTTGGCATATGAGTGAACCTTGAAAGGATGACAACAAAATATGGATGGATTGGAGTAACTGGCGCCTCTTAACTGCAGCTCAGTCCCCACCCACAGGAGCACCACTTTGTGAATGACATATAACAAAATACAAAAGAGGGGTGTTGTTGCTTTCAAATAGTGAGATCATTTTAACGCTCTAGGGGGGAGATTCAAATGTATGAAAAGTCGGTTGGGTGTCTGTTTTTCCCTGTCTATTAGATAGGAAAAAACAGACTCCCAACTGACTTTTCAAACATTTGAATCTCCCCCTAGGTGTGTCTGCAGAGATGTTCTGTATTCCTGAAACAACAAAACAAAGAAGTGTATTCCGAAATGCGTAGGTATTTATAGGATCCCCCCACCCCTTCAGGTTTGAACTACACTAAAATCCATCTTCCAATTGGTCAATCCATTTTTATGGACTGTTTTTCCACCTGAATTTCTGGGATCACAGTGGTGAGGATACTATATTTCTGACCTTTGTGGTATAAAGTGGAACTAACCATATCTAATTTTGGTGTGGCGTGCGTTTTATGTATTTTTGTTGAAGGTTTTATCATTTATAAACATACTTTTTTGAGCTGCTTTATGTATGGTAGTAAAAGTTTTTTTTATGGGGCACTGAAGACCTAGGGGTATATGCAATTGCGGTCGAATTCCCGAAATTGTCGAATTTCGGGACTTTTTCGCCAAAAAAAAAAAATCGTCAATGCAATTCAGTACTTTCCGTCAAAAAAACGGACTTTCAAAATTCGACTTTTTGAAATTCGACTTTTGTCAAATTCGACTTTTCTGCAATGATACAAGTACTGCAAAGTATATTCAATTGAAGTTTGGAAATTCGACAACAGTGCTTTTAGACAGTAAATTCGACATTTTCAATCCGCCACACTTTGGTGGGTGAAACTAAAAAAAAAAAATTAAAACATGTTTTTTTTTGTGTTTTTTTTATTGATAATAGCATATCTATTTATATTAGAAGGGATTAGGTACTTGGTTTGTCTTTTTTGGAGGCACAAGTATTATTTATATATTTTTTAAAATAATATATATTTTTTTTAGATGGAATGGTAAAATTCAGAAAAAAAATGGCGTGGGGTCCCCCCTCCAAAGCATAACCAGCCTCGGGCTCTTCGAGCTGGTCCTGGTTCTAAAAATGCGGGGGGGAAATTGACAGGGGATCCCCCGTATTTTTAAAACCAGCACCGGGCTCTGCGCCTGGTGCTGGTGCAAATAATACGGGGGACAAAAAGAGTAGGGGTCCCCCGTATTTTATACACCAGCATCGGGCTCCACTAGCTGGACAGATAATGCCACAGCCAGGGGTCACTTTTATACAGTGCCTTGCGGCCGTGGCATTAAATATCCAACTAGTCACCCCTGGCCGGGGTACCCTGGGGGAGTGGGGACCCCTTCAATCAAGGGGTCGTCCCCCCAGCCACCCAAGGGCCAGGGGTGAAGCCCGAGGCTGTCCCCCCCCATCCAAGGGCTGCGGATGGGGGGCTGATAGCCTTGTCAAAATTGAAAGAATATTGTTTTTTCCAGTAGTACTACAAGTCCCAGTAAGCCTCCCCCGCAAGCTGGTACTTGGAGAACCACAAGTACCAGCATGCGGGCAAAAAACGGGCCCGCTGGTACCTGTAGTACTACTGGGAAAAAAATACCCAAATAAAAACAGGAGACACACACCGTGACAAGTACAACTTTATTACACACTGCCGACACACACATACTTACCTATGTTGACACGAAGCAGTCGGTCCTCTTCTCCAAGTAGAATCCATGGGTACCTGAAAATAAAAGATAATTATACTCACCTGATCCAGGGTCTAGAGATAAATCCACGTACTTGTCAAAACAACAAAACGAACACCCGACCACCGGACTGAAAGGGGTCCCATGTTGACACATGAGACCCCTTTCCACGAATGCAGACATCCCCGTGACAGCTGTCACAGAAGTGTCTCTTCAGCCAATCAGCGAGTGCAACGTCCTTGCACTCTGCTGATTGGCTCTGTGTGCGTCTGAGCTCAGACAGCGCATCGCAAAGCCTCTCCATTATATTCAATGGTGGGAACTTTGCGGTTAGGGTGAGGTCACCCGCGGTCAGCGGCTGACTGCGGGTAACCCCACCGCTGACGGCAAAGTTCCCACCATTGAAAGTAATGGAGGGAGCTGTGCGATGCGCTGTCTGAGGTCACACGCGCACAGCCAATCAGGTGAGCGCCACGGAAGTAGCGCTTCCTGATTGGCTGAAGGGACCTCAGTGACAGGAGTCACGTGGGGTCCCGGCACATTCGGGGAAAGGGGTCTGATGTGTAAACATGGGACCCCTTTCAGTCCGCTGGTACGGGTGTTCGTTTTCTTTTTTTAACAAGCACGTGGATTATCTCCCGGACACTGGATTGAGGTGAGTCTAATTTTTTTCACAGGTACCCCGGATCGTCGGAGACTGTGGCAGTCGGCGGGTCAACATAGGTAAGTGTGTGTGTCGGCAGTTGTGTAATAAAGTTTTACTATCAAGGTGTGTGTCTCCTGTTTTTATTTGGATATTTTTTTTCCAGTAGAACTACAGGTACCAGCGGGCCCGTTTTTCTCCCGCATGCTGGTACTTGTGGTTCTCCAAGTACCAGCTTGCGGGGGAGGCTTGCTGGGACTTGTAGTACTACAGGAAAAAACAATATTCTTTACATTTTCTCAAGGCTATCAGCCTTCCATCCGCAGCCCTTGGATGGGGGGGACAGCCTCGGGCTTCACCCCTGGCCCTTGGGTGGCTGGGGGGGGGGACCCCTTGATTGAAGGGGTCCCCACTCCCCCAGGGTACCCCGGCCAGGGGTGATTAGTTGGATATTTAATGCCACGGCCGCAGGGCGCTGTATAAAAGTGACCCCCGGCTGTGGCATTATCTGTCAAGCTAGTGGAGCCCGATGCTGGTGTATAAAATACGGGGGACCCCTACTCTTTTTGTCCCCCGTATTTTTTGCACCAGGCGCAGAGCCCGGTGCTGGTTTTAAAAATACGGGGGATCCCTGTCAATTTTTTCCCCGGATTTTTAGAACCAGGACCAGCTCGAAGAGCCCGAGGCTGGTTATGCTTTGGAGGGGGGACCCCACGCCATTTTTTTCGGGTTTTTCCCGTTTTTCCCCGTTTTTTAAAATCGCGGCAAAATCCAGCAAATCGTCCGTTTTTCGCCCGCGGGACTGTCGAATCCGTTTTCCATTGAATATGGTGAATTTCGGCAACCACTTGCCGAAATTGGACGGTCGAATTGTGTCGAATTAAAAAACGGCGATAATTTGCCGCGATTCGCCGCTAATTGCATATACCCCCTAATCTCTCTGTTTGGGATTACAATAAAGAATTATCTTGACCAGAGGATTGCAAGTTCCATTTGTACAGCTGTAAAACACAAAGGGAAAAGATACCTTTTGGAGAATGTAGCTGCTTAATATGAGGTGAGTTTCCCTCTTATGGAAGAGTTTCTCTATACCTGAGAGGGTATAAAGAAACCTTTATGTAAATGTGTCTCACTGATTTGCGTTGAGTTTAAAGTTAATGCAGTTACCATAAAAGAAGCCTGTGTATCACAGGTTACCAGAATATTTTTGCTATCTCTTTGGATTTTTTTTTTTTTTTTTGAGGAATATGGAACATCTGTACGGACACACCTACAGCAATAGAATTATATCACTATTTGAAAGCAGCAGCACTTGTAGACCCCTATTTTGTATTTTGTAAAAGGATGACAAACCTCATGTTATGGAAGTGACCCATAAGTGATAATCAGTGCCGTAACTAGGCATTTTAGCGATGTGTGCAAGAAACGACATTGGCGCCCCCCCCCCCCATGTAAGATAGGGACAGTACGCGCCATAGGCAAGCGAAATATATATATAGGGGCGTGGCTTTATGGGAAAGGGGCGTGGCCACAAAATAATAGCAATTCATACTACGGTGCACAGTAGTCCTCATTATTCAAATTGCGCTGCACAGTAGCGCCACTACACCAGGTAGAGCCCCTTTTATACATTACAGCAGACAGCGTCCCCCTTTTTACACATTACAGCAGACAGTCCCCCTTTTTACACATTGCGGCAGCCAGTCCCCCTTTTTACACATTGCCATTACGGCAACCAGTCCCCCTTTTTACACATTGCGGCAGCCAGTCCCCCTTTTTACACATTGCGGCAGCCAGTCCCCCTTTTTACACATTGCGGCAGCCAGTCCCCCTTTTTACACATTGCGGCAGCCAGGCCCCCTTTTTACATATTACGGCAGATGGTGTACCCCTTTTTACATATTGCGGCAGTCAGTCCCCCTTTTTACACATTACGGCAGCCAGTCCCCCTTTTTACACATTATGGCAGATGGTGTCCCCCTGAGAGAGAGAAAGAGAGAGCGATACTTACCATCTCCCCGCTGACAGGCTCCTCGTGCTGGCATCTCCCTCGGTGCAGGCATCGGACAAGGAGGAGGAGGGAGGGGGACTGGAGCCGCAGCAGCGCTATTTCATTGGTAGTAAGCGCCGCTGCAGCTGTCCCCTCTTCTTCCGTATTGGCTGCCTGGCGCTGCTGTGGATACTGGGATGGAGGAACCGCATCCCAGCATCCACAGCAGCGCCGGGCAGCCAATACGGAAGGAGAGGGGACAGCTGCAGCGGCGCTACTACCAATAACATAGCGCTGCTGCGGCTCCAGTCCCCCTCCCTCCTCCTCCTTCTCCGCTGCCCAGCGCGGCTTATGCTCTCCTACACAGCGCGGCATACAGCACAGAACAGGCGGCATGTAATGAGTCAATTTGACTTATTACATGCCGCTGGCCGTGCGCCCTCAGGGCAACTGCGCTGTGTGCCAGGCCCACTTGGCACACACGTAGTTACGGCCCTGGTGATAATAGTGACCTATAAATGTAATATTGAGATTTATTATAAAGAATACATTTTGATAAGGCAGAATCTGTTTTTGGAGATTATTTAACTCTTGATTGATTTATTGATGTTAATGAATCATCAGCTCCTTATAGTTTTCAACAGATGTGCTAGAACTTTAAACTCATTAGGAAGACAGTAAATAGTGCAATATAGTTTGCACAAAGATATTTCCTTAAGAGATTAAAGGGATTCATAAGGATGCATGCTGATCAGAATGAAAGAACACCAAATACTGCTTGAGAGGGTGAACTATAGGTTGATCTGAAAAACCTGTCACTGTAACAGTTTAATTTGTTAGAAAGGAAGATGAGAATCATGAGGCTTTCAGAATGGATTTAGAAGTGACAGTGCTAATTAGATGCTAAGGTAATTTGCCTGACACTGTACAAGTCACAACAGGACATGACTAATTTCCAGAAACTATTGAAGTACTGGGATCTCCTAATTTATTTTTGAGGAATAAGGGTGGAAGTGAGTTTAGAAAATAGTCAGCTTGTGGTTGGGCCTGACTGAGAGGACACTGAGCCTTTCAATCACCTATCTCACCTCAAGAATATCATGTTCCATTAAGGGATTGCCCTTGTTCAACCTTAAATTTGTGAATTACCTTGCTAATGCTTCGTGTAACGCCTTATTTGCTTATTAAGACTTTCTATCTGCAAGTCCGTGAACTTCAAATCAGCATTGTTTGGTTAGATTTCTAATACTAATAACTGGCAACTCCATCCATTGCACAGCAGTAGTATAAAATTGGGTTAGAGCAGGTGTGGTATAATAGCATTTACAAAGGCTGCAACCAGAGCCTAAGGGGCTTGAGATAAAAGGTCTTCAAACCTTGAGTGTGTAATGCAGATTTCTCACTAATTTGCTATTGGTTTGCCTTATCTTGTTTACATGCAATTAACTTAGTATTATTTGCACTAGCAAAAAATATTTGTTTACTGCCTTTATAAGCTCACATTTGCAGGCATCTTGTATTTGTTATAGTTCGCACTTGTAATTCATATTTCAATAACTGCAAGTAGAAATGTTGCTGTCAGTAAATTATTATTATCTTCACAACTGGGTTTATAAGGCACAAATATAATTTCCATTTCTTCTACCCACTTTTCTGGTTCCTTCCATTTCTTAAAGCAGCCTTCTACTGTATGCATCTGTATCTGATGATGGGACTTGAACCATTTGAGGACTCTAGTTTATTTGTTGAATAAATCACCTTGAATGGAATGACTGAACTTCTCTGGAATCATTAAATTGTTACCATTTAAAAAGGGGTCTACTACGGCTGCCCAGCTGTCGGGATCCAAGCGCCCAGCATACCGGCGCCGGAATGCCGGCAGCGGGGCGAGTGCAAAAGAGCCCCTTGTGGCCACGCTATTTATTCTCCCTCCAGGGGTGTCGTGGACACCCCAAAGGGAAAATAGTTGTCGGTATCCCGATGGACGAGATCCGGGGCCGGTATGCTGAGAGCTGGTATCCTGACAGCCGGGATATCGAGTGCCACCCTTTAAAAAGAAGTTAGTATATTGATGGAATGAGATTGGTCTGTACACCTCTTATTCCCTTGGGTGTGGGTAGACAATGATTGGTTCTAGTACTAGTGTTCACTTTAGGATTTTTTTAGGGCAGGGTGCTGATCACTGAGGAGGGCACATTTTAATTTTGAAGGGCACATTTTTGGTGTGACGCTTTGCACACAAAGCATAGCGCATATGTCTATAGTTATACATATATTTTCCCCTTAGTGTATCATATACCGATACATACAAATAGGAGAACCATGTAACACCCAACATCTGTACTGAGAAAAATACTGTATATGTCCAGTCTTCTTGAAAGAACGGATGTAGCATATAAATGATAAGTAGATAATGAAGGTTTCTTCCAGTACTGAAGTAGTTCCAATCCTTATGAAAAGTTAAGCAGAGGGTTAAAATATATAGGTACAAAATAAGTCTGTTCTTCTACTCGGGAAATACTGTACATGCTCACTGCTTACCCTGTTCTTTCCCTCTTTATCAGAATGCTGTGTTATACAGGCAGCCACAGCAGTGATGTCATTTCCTCCTCTGCTATCCCATTCGCAGAGGACAGAAATTGTGTTCCAATTTCAGAGATGGGCAAGGAGTAGACCACTGCATTGTAACATGCACTCTGACTGTTGCATTCTGTATACAAGGGGGTGATTTCTGATCCTGCAGGGTGCACTGGAAAAGGGCAGGGTGCTTTTTCACATTTCAAAAATGGGCAGGGTGCAGCACCCTGCTGAAACAGCCTAGAAGGAACACTAAGTACTGTGAAGCAGTGAAGGAAGAATCTAGTGTCCCTGCATCTGTGTTTTGTGAGTCAAGTAGGATAATGAGGCTTGCACTTTTACAGTTCTAAACTCTAGTTATATAGGGCCTAATTCATACCTGATTGTAGCAGCCAAATTTGTTATCAGATGGACAAAACCATGTGATATAACATGTGCAGAGAGAGTTAGATTTGGGTGGGTTATATTGTTTCTGTGCAGGGAAATACTGGCTGCTTTATATTTACACTGCAATTTAGATTTCAGTTTTAACACACCCCACCCAAATCTCTGCACATGTTATAACTGCCCGCCCCCCCCCCCCCCCCCGCAGTGCACATGGTTTTGCCCAACTGCTAACAAATTTGCTACTACAATCAGGTCTGAATTAGGCCCATAGTGAAAAAGGGTTAAGGAGGTAATTCTAGGGGATCCTCAATAAGTGGTCAGGTGTTTGATTATGTGTATAATCTTTTTAAACTGAATTTACAGATGTTATAGAAGATTAAGGTCACAAATATTGTAGAAGAGCAATAGTTCTTCATTAAGCTGTTTTTATCTGTTTGCAGAGCTTCTTTTTTGCTTTACTAATACCTTTTGTCTAAGCTCTTACACATTCAGCGGTATCCAATTAGCTGCGGTAAATTACTGCGCTAATGTATTCCCCGGGGCTATCTTATTAGTCCCGTAGCTCGGCACTTATTGGGGATTTTGCTTCACGTGCCTCCCCCAGGAGACCTGTTTTTGTCCGATAACAAATGGGATTGGGAATTTATCCCAGATCCCATGTGTTATTACTCGATAACGGGTGATTTACTGCACAGTAAAAACGGGCTGCAATTAGATAACTACAAGAACTACAACTCTTTATACTAACATACAGGGGGGCCCCCAGCACAGGGCAAGTCTGCCCCGCATGCCGGGAACCCCCCCTCCGTTAACATGCAAAGCGCTCATATGATAAGGGTAGCCCTCTACCAGCGCAGCATAACTGCAAAGGCAGAAGGCTACCCAACATGTTTAGGCTCACGTCGGCTGCATGTGATGTCACCACCCCACAAACAGTCCGGACACGCCCCCCCAAACGGTGCATTGACGCCCACAAAATGCAGCGTCGACGCCCCGTCACTGTCGCCCGCCAGGACTAACAGAATGCAGTTTAAGACCTTGCGCAAATAGCGTTGTAGCTACGTATAAAGAAGCAGAATCGCTCACTCTAGAGGCCGTCAGAAACAGAAACTGCTTCTGCCATAGGGCTGGTGCAAGTTCTGATGGTGCCCTTCGAGGCGGAGTTGCGCTACAAGAAAGCAGGCTTCTCAGCATGAAGACTATTGGCTGTGGTATCATCATGAAGGCATGGCTGCTGCAGAAGACACAGAGTTATTTTCCTTGGAGTTCCTCTATTCTCATAGAACTGTCAAAAATCCATGTACAGCGCTAGTGTTCTCTGCAATCTCTTGTCATTGGTACTCCTTAAAATACATTCAGCTGATATTTTAAAGTAGATAACACAATTACAGTAGCCAAGGCTATGGCTAGAAGTAGGAGCACCTTAGGAATATGTTACAGCAGGTGGTAGTAGAACTTTTAGGGTACATGACTGATCCAGTCATGTAGTGACCCTATTTTTTTTTTTTAAGTTAGAATGCAACCCCTGCAATCTGACTTCCTATCATAACATAGGACTGCTGTTGATGCTTTCTGCAATGTTCCCCATAGTGCCAACATCAGCTAATTCTCTGCCATAAAATGTGATTCTGTGCGGGTGGACTTGAACCATCTGCCTGTCTGCACTAACCTTGAAGATTGGAAGACTTCAAATGATATAATATTTTCCTTTTTTTATTTTTTTTTATTTCTAGGTTACTTTTAATTTCAGTGACTCTATTGTCTATCTACTCTATAAACCTTCTGCTGAAATGTTCCCAAGAAACAGGTACTTATTAACTTCTGTTTTTAACCAAAGTATAATAAAGCATACAGAAGCATTAGAAGTCTTTTGGGTTACTAATGTAGAAGAGGGAGGAATATGGTGTGGGTTTGGGTAGTGATTTAAGGCTTTGTAAGTGAGGTGAGGAACTTGAACTGGATTATGAGGGGGATTAGGAGTCAGTGAAGCAGGTTGTAAAAGAGGAGACAGATGTCATATAGTGGGAGAGGAAAATGAAACAGAGCAGCAGTTGGGAATGTTTGTTAGTAGAAGAAGTGAGGGGGAGGTGGAGTCAGAGGTAGAGACATAAAAAGAGTGGGTGGTGTGGTAGGTGAACCATGATAGTACAGATTTGCAAATGCTGATAAAGTGGAGGATATGGAGGAGATGGTTTTTAACAATGTTAAAGGTAGCAAACAAATCAGTGAGGAGTAGGAGAGAGATTTGGCCCTAGGGGCTGGAATCAGTTAACAGCAGCTAATTGCCACGGCTAATTGATCTGCCAGGGATATTCAATTAGAACCCGCGATCTTACCTCAGGCTGTACTTATCGTGTATTTTTGTTTGAGTCTAAGGCAGGGGTGGGGAACCTTTTTTCTACAAGGGCCATTTGGATATTTATAAAATCCTTTGGGGGCCATACAAAAATTATCAACTTAAAAATTAGCCGGCGGGGGGAGCTGGGCTGCTGTGGGCGGCAGGGGGAGCTGGATGGCTGCGGGGAGAGCTGGGCGGCTGCGTGCGGCAGTAGCTTCCAGCGGCGGCAGCGGAGGGTGATGTCTGTGGCGGCGGGGGGAGGCGCTGCAGGGAGAGAGGTGCCTGGCTGGGGACGGCCATCAAGGTACCTCTCATCCCCTATCCCCGTAGCCCACCGTACCGCTCCCCGTCTTCTCACCTCAATCAGACCTGTTTTCAAGTCGGATTGAGTTTGTCGGAAACGGGGCTAAAAACTGTCGGGTTTGGCCCCGCTTCCGACAATGCACGCTGATCGGCTGCTGAAGCCGCCGATCAGCATGCATTCCGACAAGTCGGGTTTCCCAACTTGTCAGAAAAAACGGGGCCGTAATGAATAGGTCGGGACCCCTTCCGACTTAAAACTGTCGATAGCTGCCGTCTTTCCGACAAGACGGCAGCTTCCGACAGTTATTGAATATACCCCTAAGTATGGGTACACACCACGATTTCGTCCCGATGGCCCAGATTTCGATGCGTCGTGGGAGCGATTGGATGGGAATCGTAGCAGAAATGTACCACTAACGATTCCTATCCGATGCGCTTACCCGCTGCTCGCACATCGGATCGGTGATCTTGACTGCTGCAGTTAAGATCACCTGATCCGATGCACGGGGAATACATGTCACCGTGCATCGGATCGGTATCGGGAGAGCCACTCTCTGTTTCCCGTGCGCATTGGGAAGCTGTGAGCTGGCGGGGGGATCAGACCACGATCAGCTAGTGAGCGTGGTCTGAGCTGCATTGCGCTGGTGTGTAGACACCCTAAGGGAGGTTTGAACAAAAATCTGCGTTAAATACCCTGATTGCGGTTGCTGAAACATGTTAACGCACATTGGGGGTCATTCCGAGTTCGCTCGTTGCCAATTTTCGCTATACTGCGATTAGTCGCTTACTGCGCATGCGCAAGGTACGCAGAGCGCATGCGCTTAGTTATTTTACTAAAAACTTAGCTGTTTTGCTGTGGCTTCTGCGGTGCTTTTCAGTCGCACTGGTGTTCGGTAAATGATTGACAGGAAAGGGGCGTTTCTGGGTGGTAACTCAGCGTTTTCCCGGCGTTGGCTAAAAAACGCAGGCGTGTCAGGGAAAAACGCGGGAGTGTCTGGAGAAACGGGGGAGTGGCTGGGCAAACACAGGGCGTGTATGTGACGTCAAACCAGGAACGAAACGGCCTGAGCTGATCGCAGTGTAGGAGTAAGTCTCGAGCTACTCAGAAACTGCTAAGAATTTTCTATGCGCAATTCTGCTAATCTTTCGTTCGCAATTCTGCTATGCTAAGATTCACTCCCAGAGGGCGGCAGCTTAGCGTGTGCAATGCTGCTAAAAGCAGCTAGCGAGCGAACAATTCGGAATGACCCCCATTAGCGAGTAATTTACCACGCAAGGGAAAAGGGCTGTAATTGAACAGTCCTGGGCACTAAAGCCCGAGGCTACCACCCTTTCTCTAACGTCCTAGTGGATGCTGGGGACTCCGTCAGGACCATGGGGATTAGCGGCTCCGCAGGAGACAGGGCACAAAAATAAAGCTTTAGGATCAGGTGGTGTGCACTGGCTCCTCCCCCTATGACCCTCCTCCAAGCCTTAGTTAGGTTTTTGTGCCCGTCCGAGCAGGGTGCAATCTAGGTGGCTCTCCTAAAGAGCTGCTTAGAAAAAGTTTTTAGGTTTTTTATTTTCAGTGAGTCCTGCTGGCAACAGGCTCACTGCATCGAGGGACTTAGGGGAGAGAAGTGAACTCACCTGCGTGCAGGATGGATTGGCTTCTTAGGCTACTGGACACCATCAGCTCCAGAGGGATCGAACACAGGCCCAGCCATGGAGTCCGGTCCCGGAGCCGCGCCGCCGACCCCCCTTGCAGATGCCGAAGATTGAAGAGGTCCAGAAACAGGCGGCAGAAGACTTTTCAGTCTTCATGAGGTAGCGCACAGCACTGCAGCTGTGCGCCATTGTTGTCAGCACACTTCACACAGCGGTCACTGAGGGTGCAGGGCGCTGGGGGGGGGCGCCCTGGGCAGCAATGTATAATACCTTTTTTATGGCTAAAAATACATCACATATAGCCCTTGAGGCTATATGGATGTATTTAACCCCTGCCAGATCTCACAAACTCCTGGAGAAGAGCCCGCCGAAATAGGAGGCGGGGCTTATTCTCCTCAGCACACAGCGCCATTTTCCTGCTCAGCTCCGCTGTGAGGAAGGCTCCCAGGACTCTCCCCTGCACTGCACTACAGAAACAGGGTAAAACAGAGAGGGGGGGCACTTTTTTGGCGATATTACTATATTTAAGCTGCTATAAGGATACAACACTTATATAGGGTTGTTCCCATATATATTATAGCGCTTGGGTGTGTGCTGGCAAACTCTCCCTCTGTCTCCCCAAAGGGCTAGTGGGGTCCTGTCTTCAATAGAGCATTCCCTGTGTGTCTGCTGTGTGTCGGTACGTGTGTGTCGACATGTATGAGGACGATGTTGGTGTGGAGGCAGAGCAATTGCCGGTAATGGTGATGTCACCCCCCAGGGAGTCGACACCGGAATGGATGGCTTTGTTTATGGAATTACGTGATAATGTCAGCACATTACAAAAATCAGTTGACGACATGAGACGGCCGGCAAACCAGTTAGTACCTGCCCAGGCGTCTCAGACACCGTCAGGGGCTGTAAAACGCCCTTTACCTCAGTCGGTCGACACAGACCCAGACACGGACACTGAATCTAGTGTCGACGGTGAAGAAACAAACGTATTTTCCAGTAGGGCCACACGTTATATGATCACGGCAATGAAGGAGACTTTACATATCTCTGATACTGCAAGTACCACAAAAAGGGGTATTATGTGGGGTGTGAAAAAACTACCTGTAGTTTTTCCTGAATCAGAGGAATTGAATGATGTATGTGATGAAGCGTGGGTTAACCCAGATAGAAAAGTGCTAATTTCAAAAAAGTTATTGGCATTATACCCTTTCCCGCCAGAGGTTAGGGCGCGCTGGGAAACACCCCCTAGGGTGGATAAGGCGCTCACACGCTTATCAAAACAAGTGGCGTTACCGTCTCCTGATACGGCTGCCCTCAAGGATCCAGCTGATAGGAGGCTGGAAACTACCTTAAAAAGTATATACACACATACTGGTGTTATACTGCGACCAGCCATCGCCTCAGCCTGGATGTGCAGTGCTGGGGTGGTCTGGTCGGATTCCCTGACTGAAAATATTGATACCCTGGATAGGGACAGTATTTTATTGACTTTAGAGCAATTAAAGGATGCTTTTCTTTATATGCGAGATGCTCAGAGGGATATTTGCACTCTGGCATCGAGAGTAAGTGCGATGTCCATATCTGCCAGAAGAAGTTTATGGACGCGACAGTGGTCAGGTGATGCGGATTCCAAACGGCATATGGAAGTATTGCCGTATAAAGGGGAGGAATTATTTGGCGTCGGTCTATCGGATCTGGTGGCCACGGCAACTGCCGGAAAATCCACCTTTTTACCTCAGACCCCCTCCCAACAGAAAAAGACACCGTCTTTTCAGCCGCAGTCCTTTCGGTCCTATAAGAACAAGCGGGCAAAAGGACAGTCATATCTGCCCCGAGGCAGAGGAAAGGGTAAGAGAGGGCAGCAAGCAGCTCCTTCCCAGGAACAGAAGCCCGCCCCGGGTTCTGTAAAGCCCTCAGCATGACGCTGGGGCTTTACAAGCGGACTCAGGAGCGGTGGGGGGTCGACTCAAGAATTTCAGCGCGCAGTGGGCTTGCTCACAGGTGGACCCCTGGATCCTGCAGGTAGTATCTCAGGGTTACAGGTTGGAATTCGAGAAGTCTCCCCCTCGCCGGTTCCTAAAGTCTGCTTTGCCAACGTCTCCCTCAGACAGGGCGACGGTATTGGAAGCCATTCACAAGCTGTTTTCTCAGCAGGTGATAGTCAAGGTACCCCTCCTACAACAGGAAAAGGGGTATTACTCCACACTATTTGTGGTACCGAAGCTGGACGGCTCGGTAAGACCTATTCTAAATCTGAAATCTTTGAACCTGTACATACAAAAATTCAAGTTCAAGATGGAGTCACTCAGAGCAGTGATAGCGAATCTGGAAGAAGGGGACTTTATGGTGTCCCTGGACATAAAAGATGCTTACCTGCATGTCCCAATTTGCCCTTCACATCAAGGGTACCTCAGGTTCGTGGTGCAAAACTGTCATTATCAGTTTCAGACGCTGCCGTTTGGATTGTCCACGGCACCTCGGGTCTTTACCAAGGTAATGGCCGAAATGATGATTCTTCTGCGAAGAAGAGGCGTATTAATTATCCCTTACTTGGACGATCTCCTGATAAGGGCAAGGTCCAGAGAACAGCTGGAGGACGGAGTAGCACTAACCCAAGTAGTGCTGCAACAACACCGGTGGATTCTGAATTTTCCAAAATCTCAGTTGACCCCGACAACACGTCTGCTGTTCCTGGGAATGATTCTGGACACGGTTCAGAAAAAGGTGTTTCTTCCGGAGGAGAAAGCCAAGGAGTTATCCGAACTTGTCAGGAACCTCCTAAAACCAGGAAAAGTGTCTGTGCATCAATGCACAAGAGTCCTGGGAAAGATGGTGGCTTCTTACGAAGCGATTCCATTCGGCAGATTCCACGCACAAACTTTTCAGTGCGATCTGCTGGACAAATGGTCCGGATCGCATCTGCAGATGCATCAGCGGATAACCTTATCGCCACGGACAAGGGTGTCTCTTCTGTGGTGGTTGCAGAGTGCTCATCTGTTAGAGGGCCGCAGATTCGGCATACAGGACTGGGTCCTGGTGACCACGGATGCCAGTCTGAGAGGCTGGGGAGCGGTCACACAGGGAAGAAACTTCCAGGGAGTATGGTCAAACCTGGAGATATCTCTTCACATAAATATACTGGAGCTAAGAGCGATTTACAATGCTCTAAGCCTGGCAAAACCCCTGCTTTAGGGTCAGCCGGTGTTGATCCAGTCGGACAACATCACGGCAGTCGCCCACGTAAACAGACAGGGCGGCACAAGAAGCAGGAGAGCAATGGCAGAAGCTGCAAGGATTCTTCGCTGGGCGGAAGATCATGTGATAGCACTGTCAGCAGTGTTCATTCCGGGAGTGGACAACTGGGAAGCAGACTTCCTCAGCAGACACGATCTACACCCGGGAGAGTGGGGACTTCATCCAGAAGTCTTCCACATGATTGTGAACCGTTGGGAAAAACCAAAGGTGGACATGATGGCGTCTCGCCTCAACAAAAAACTGGACAGGTATTGCGCCAGGTGAAGAGACCCTCAGGCAATAGCTGTGGACGCTCTGGTAACGCCGTGGGTGTTCCAGTCAGTGTATGTGTTTCCTCCTCTGCCTCTCATACCAAAAGTACTGAGAATTATACGGCAAAGGGGAGTAAGAACGATACTCGTGGCTCCGGATTGGCCAAGAAGAACTTGGTACCCGGAACTTCAGGAGATGCTCACGGAAGATCCGTGGCCTCTACCTCTAAGACGGGACCTGCTTCAGCAGGGACCGTGTCTATTCCAAGACTTACCGCGGCTGCGTTTGACGGCATGGCGGTTGAACGCCAAATTCTAAGGGAAAAAGGCATTCCGGAAGAGGTCATTCCTACACTGGTAAAAGCCAGGAAGGAGGTGACTGCACAACATTATCAACGCATTTGGAGAAAATATGTTGCGTGGTGTGAGGCCAGGAAGGCCCCCACGGAGGAATTTCAATTGGGTCGATTCCTACATTTCCTGCAAACAGGATTGTCTATGGGCCTCAAGTTGGGGTCCATTAAGGTTCAAATTTCGGCCCTGTCGATTTTCTTCCAGAAAGAATTGGCTTCAGTTCCTGAAGTCCAGACTTTTGTAAAAGGAGTACTACATATACAGCCCCCGGTTGTGCCCCCAGTGGCTCCGTGGGACCTTAATGTAGTTTTTGGATTTTCTCAAATCCCATTGGTTTGAGCCACTCAAATCGGCGGATTTGAAATATCTTACATGGAAAGTGACCATGCTACTGGCCCTGGCTTCAGCCAGGAGAGTGTCAGAATTGGCGGCTTTATCGTATAAAAGCCCATATCTGATTTTCCATTCGGACAGGGCAGAACTGCGGACGCGTCCTCATTTTCTGCCTAAGGTGGTGTCAGCGTTTCACCTGAACCAGCCTATTGTGGTGCCTGCGGCTACTAGCGATTTGGAGGACTCCAAGTTGCTGGACGTTGTCAGGGCATTGAAAATATATATTTCAAGGACGGCTGGAGTCAGAAAATCTGACTCGCTGTTTATACTGTATGCACCCAACAAGCTGGGTGCTCCTGCTTCTAAGCAGACGATTGCTCGTTGGATTTGTAGCACAATTCAACTTGCACATTCTGTGGCAGGCCTGCCACAGCCTAAATCTGTCAAGGCCCATTCCACAAGGAAGGTGGGCTCATCCTGGGCGGCTGCCCGAGGGGTCTCGGCATTACAACTCTGCCGAGCAGCTACGTGGTCGGGGGAGAACACGTTTGTAAAATTCTACTAATTTGATACCCTGGCTAAAGAGGACCTGGAGTTCTCTCATTCGGTGCTGCAGAGTCATCCGCACTCTCCCGCCCGTTTGGGAGCTTTGGTATAATCCCCATGGTCCTGACGGAGTCCCCAGCATCCACTAGGACGTTAGAGAAAATAAGATTTTACTTACCGATAAATCTATTTCTCGTAGTCCGTAGTGGATGCTGGGCGCCCATCCCAAGTGCGGATTGTCTGCAATACTTGTACATAGTTATTGTTACAAAAAAATCGGGTTGTTATTGTTGTGAGCCGTCTGTTCAGAGGCTCCTACGTTGTCATACTGTTAACTGGGTTCAGATCACAAGTTGTACGGTGTGATTGGTGTGGCTGGTATGAGTCTTACCCGGGATTCAAAATCCTTCCTTATTGTGTACGCTCGTCCGGGCACAGTATCCTAACTGAGGCTTGGAGGAGGGTCATAGGGGGAGGAGCCAGTGCACACCACCTGATCCTAAAGCTTTATTTTTGTGCCCTGTCTCCTGCGGAGCCGCTAATCCCCATGGTCCTGACGGAGTCCCCAGCATCCACTACGGACTACGAGAAATAGATTTATCGGTAAGTAAAATCTTATTTTTCCTGGCGCAGTAAATTACCGCATCTAATTGAATCCAGCCCTTAGACTTGGAAGTGAGAAGGTCATTGGTTACCTTAGCAATGGGAATTTCAGTGGAGTGGAAAGGGTGCAAACCAGATTGAAGTGGGCCAAGAAGTGAGTGGGCAGTGAGGCAGATATATAGAGAAATAGAGAAGTATGGAGTGCATTGGCAGGGAGGTGAGTGGTGCCTGGGCATCTGCTAATGATTACAAGATCCAGATAATGGAAGTTTCTAGAGTAGAGCTCTGTTCAGCACCCACAAGCTGGACCATGGGGGTCATTCCGACCCATTCGCACGCAGCGGTTCTTTGCTGCAGTGCGAACGGGTCAGAAATGCGCATGTGTGGCGGACGCATTGCGCACATGCGTCATTGCATCGCCGGGCCGCGACGCCGCCAGCGAGAAAAGTGATTGCAGCGGCTATCGCAAGAAGACGGACAGGCGGGAGGCGTTCCGGGGTGGATAATCACTGTTTTCCAGTCGTGGTGAGTCCAACGCAGGCGTGTCCAGGCATTTGGAGGGCGGATGTCTGACGTCACAGCCGGGACCTTCATCGTTGGATCCGTCGCACTGGGTAAGTAGATGCAGGGCTAGTCTTGTTTTACTTGAAACTTTTTTAGCATAGCAGGGCTGCACATGCGATCGCAGCCCTGCTATGCTAAAATACACTCCCCCATAGGCGGCGTCAGGTTGATCGCACGAGCAGCAAAAAGTTGCTACGTGCGATCAACTCGGAATAACCCCCCATATCCTGAATACCAATGCTCAGTACACAGTTCATATCTTACACAAAAGAGGTCCAATTTTGCAGGAGCCTCATAGGTCACATGTATTTATTTTGAAATTAATTCAAACTAGTAACAGGACGGATACATTTTAAAAAATATGTTTTTTAGTACATAGGCAATAGCCAAAAAAAGTTTGGCTATTGCCTGTGTACTAAAAAACATATTTTTAAAATGTATCCGTCCTGTTACTAGTTTGAATTAATGTCAAAACCAAATACTTAAATACATATTCAAAATACTGTCTTTAAGAATAGCTTCGCAAATGCCTAATTTTACAGAGAACACATGTCTGGATTTTGTTTGTGATGTTTTTGAAATAACAGTATCCATTTATTTAACCAGGCTGCATGGTGTATGAGAAGTTGGGGGAGCAAGTGTTTGGAACTCCAGGACGGCTGTTAGTCTTTGGGTCAACATCACTTCAGAACACCGGGGGTAAGTATTTTTATCACTGCACACCCAGCTACAATCCTGTAGTAGCTGTTAATGTCCGGTTCACAGTAAAAAGGGATGTACAGTATAATTTCAGCAAAGTATGTGTGAAGGATTACTGAAAAAAGGCAATTCTGGAGATGTTTTTTCATAAAAGAAAATTAGTGATACCGATTAGCAGGATTCTAATTAATCCATTATCAGATCAATCAACTACTACTTCCATAAAGGGAAATTTATTACAAACTAATTTATTATACAAACCGCATGCAAATGCCATGCATTTTATCAGTACAAAATATGTGCTGTTCCTAAGTCAACCAAATGGTTGTTCTTTAATTGTACATTTTACTTGAAATTGAACAGTTGCATTGTACTGTATATGTACGAGTATCTGAATATAGTAACAAAAGATTCTGAAAATACTGTACTAGTAGGTCAAAAATAATAATTTGCAAATGATATGGGAACTAGGGTGTATAAAGAGAGGAGGGGGCCCATATGTAGCCTCTTCCCAGGCCCCCTCCTCTAACCGGCGGTGCAAGTGAGTAGACTGTGCCGCTTTACCATTTTCACTGTGATTTGTGTAGCGCTGCCGATGTAGGACTCCGGAGAGATAAGTATTGTAGAACATGGGTGCAGGGTGTATGATCTGAGCCACCCTGGTCCCAGGGCCCTGTATGCAACATACACCCTGCATCCATTATAAGTATGCCACTGATGGGAACAGAGTAGCAGCAGATAAAAATAGTGAGGAAAGCGAATATTTATAATGGTTAAATGGCTAGATTGTGATTTAATATGCCTTTTTCTATTTTTTACAGCAATGCTGAGCTATCTGTTTATAGTAAAACACGAACTACCCATTGTCATCCAATTCCTGACAGGAAAAGAGTTGTAAGTTGACGTGAGATTTACATATTTCATTCGTATACAGTACTATGGAGCTCATTCAGGCTGAATTGAAATTGGCGATCCACCTGTAAAAATTACAGTGAAGATGCGGGCGCATGTGCAGGGCCTGTCCTGCGCATAATCCCGCATTTGCTGCCTCAGGCAGGCAAAACAAAATTCCTGATAAGTGTCGGGGCTGCAGTGGCGAAAACACACAGGATTCACTGAAACCTGTGTGTTTTCGCACACAAAAAAATATTTTTTTTACGGAAGATCTTATTGCATGGGTATGGGTCGTTGGATCGACACACATTGGGTCGACCACTAAAGGTCGACATGCACTAGGTCGACATGGTTGTTAGGTCAACATGTGCAAGGTCGACAGGTCAAAAGGTCGACATGTTTTTTTAAACTGTTTTTGGTGTCGTTTTCTTTGTACAGTTACGGGGAACCCCAGTTAGTGCACCGCGTCACATCGCATGGCTCGCTTCACTCGCCATGCTTCAGGCAAGGTGCCTCACTCCGCTACCGCTGCGCTCGCCACAGATTACCGTTCCCATTAGTAGTCCACGTGGATCGTAAAGTATGAAAAAGGTCAAAAAAATTGTGAAAAACTCATGTTGACCTTTTGACCTGTCGACCTTGCACATGTCGACCTAATGAACTTGTCGACCTAGACACCCTGTCGACCTAGTGCATGTCGACCTTTAGTGGTCGACCCAATGCATGTCGACCTAATACATGTCGACCTAACGACCGCAACCCAATTGCATATAGACACTATCGATCAGCAAATTATTCTAAGGTAGATCGTTAAAGCAGCATAATAGTGCAAAGTACTCTAGTAATTCATAATGCAGTATAGAAAAAAATGGACCTCACGTTGTGGATTGTCGGACACTTGATATTATATATTGGTAAAAATAAAATATAATATTTGTTTGAGAATGCAGAATACCTCAGTTTGTGGCCTGTGAATTTACAATGTAGTTTTAAAAATGTGTTGCTTTTCCAAATGCTGCTGTGTGACAATGGTATTCTAATTACACCCCTGACTGAAAAACATTTACACACCTGACTAAAAACATGGAAACATTTCCAGCTTATGCACATTCTTTGGCTAAACTGTTATTTTTCATGCAACTCGATGTGCAGTTTGCAAATGGTCATACTTAAAAATCTTTAACCATAATGTCGGTTTAAGACCTGGAAAACATTTAAAGCATTGATTTTGAAAATTGATTGGCAAACTTCTCTAGAAAAGGCAAATATTTAAGACATGATTCTGAGTGTTGTTATCATTATTAGCAGTTACAGTGCCGTAACTAAACATTTTAGCACTGTGTGCAAGAAACAGCATTGGCGCCCCTCCCATATTTAAAATAAAGCTAGTGTGCACCGCACAGTAGTGCCACTTACACACATTACACCAGGTAGAGCCCCTTTTACACATTACACCAGGTAGAGCCCCTGTCACACATTACTCCAGGTAGAGCACCTGTCACACATTACTCCATGTAGAGCCCCTGTCACACATTACGCCAGTTAGAACCCCTGTTAAACATTACGCCAGGTAGAGCCCCTGTCACACATTATGCCAGGTAGCACTGCTGTTACACATTACACCAGGTATTGCCCCTGTCACACATTACTCCAGGTACAGCCCCTGTCACACATTACACCAGGTAGAGCACCTGTCACACATTACTCCGTGTAGAGTCCCTGTCACACATTACGCCAGGTAGAACCCCTGTCACACATTACGCCAGGTAGAGCCCCCGTCACAAATTACGCCAGGTAGAGCCCCTGTCACACATTACACCAGGTAGAGCCCCATTTTACACATTACACCAGATAGACCCCCTGTTGCACATTACGCCAGGTAGAGCCCCATTTTACACATTACGCCAGATAGACCCCCTGTCACACATTACACCAGGTAGAGCCCCATTTTACACATTACGCCAGATAGACCTCCTGTCACACATTATGCCAGGTAGAGCCCCTGTCACACATTATGCCAGGTAGAGCCCCATTTTACACATTACGCCAGGTAGAGCTCCTGTCACACATTACGCTAGGTAGTGCCCCTGTAACACATTATGCCAGGTAGAGCCCCTGTCACACATTACTCCAGATAGAGCACCTGTCACACATTACGCCAGGTAGAGCCCCTGTCACACATTACGCCAGGTAGAGCCCCTGTCACACATTACACCAGGTAGAGCCCCTGTCACACATTACGCCAGGTAGAGCCCCTGTCACATATTACGCCAGGTAGAGCCCCTGTCACATATTGCAAAAGGTAGAGCCCCTGTCACCCATTATGCCAGGTGGAGCCCCATTTTACACATTACAGCAGATAGAAGTCCTGTCACACATTACGCCAGGTAGAGCCCCATTTTACACATTACGCCAGGTAGAGCCCCTGTCACACATTACACCAGGTAGAGCCCCTGTCACACATTATGCCAGGTAGAGCCCCATTTTACACATTACTCCAGGTAGAGTCTCTATCACACATTATGTCAGGCGGAGTCCCCTTTTACACATTACACCAGGTAGAGTCCATTTTTACACAGTACGGCAGGTAGAGCTCACTTTTACACAGTATGGCAGGTAGATTCCCCTTTTATACATTATGGTAGGTAGAGCCCCTTTTACACAGTACGGCAGGTAGAGTCCCCTTTTACACAGTATGGCTGGTAGAGTCCCCTTTTACTGTTACGCACACCAGTGCTAACAGGAGTATACCGGTGTATGAACAAAGAGGGATGCGAGGCAAAACGAACTCACAGACAGTATAACACAACATACACAGGAGGTGATGGAATAACTAATAAACACAAAATGAACGGGGAAGCCCAAAGGCTCAGGAATTGGGTGTCTCCCTAGTGTCAGGAATGCTCAGATGGAATAGAGCGGACAATGAAGCGAGATGTAGTGATTTAACATGTGGAGCACCCAAAATGATGTTGCTAAGAGCAACAGGAAAAACCCCAAAGGGTTACCAACGGGTGTGGGAATAAACTCCTTGGTCAAAGATAGAAATATAGACACAAGGAGAGTATCCACAATCCTAACCCCCACTTGCAGGGCACAGGTTCAGCTTACTGCCACTAAACTGACACCTGGACGCCCTGCACAGTGAGAGAGGATTAAGCAAGCAGGTCTGAGAGTACAGCCGCAAACCTGCTGGGTTCACAGAATAGCAAAAGAACCCCAGCAGGTTAAACAACTGACTCCAGTCTTACTGCTAGGTCCGGATTGGCAGAATGAAGTACCGAATCCCAAGGCCTATTCGCAGTAAGCAACAAGTAAATACAAAGTCACACAGTACTAGCTAACTCTCTGGAACTGACTAACAAACAAAGATTCAGCAGCATTTGCCTAGCCTGAGAGGATGGTTTATATAGCAGGTGCTGTCCACGCCCCACTCAGACCTCACAGACTGTGAGCACAAAACCAGCGCCGGATTCCCTGCCGTGCACAGAGCCTGTAACCACTACACAGTAAAAACCCGGACCGGAGTATCAGCTGCGCTCAGGTTACTTCGCTAACACTTGCCTCCCGGTTGCCATGGCGACGTGGCAGTACAGAACAGGAGATCCTAACATTTACACAGTACGGCAGGTAGAGTCCCCTTTTACACAGTATGGCAGGTAGAGCACCATACATCCCTCCCTTACCCTTAGGGTGTAGTGTAGTGAAGGGTGTAGTGTAGTGTACTGTAGTGTCGTGTAGTATAGTGTAGAGTGTGTAGGCACTTACATGATTTCTCCATTCTGCCTGCGCTGCTGCCGGCTCCTGACCCAGAATTCACTCCCTCTGTACACTGCACTGCAGGAGCGCAGCACATGGGGGATTTAGTGGCCAGTGCTGCCGCTGACTATATGCACAATGGAGCGGCCATCAGCAGGGGGAATATGCGGCCACTCGGGGTGTATGTAGACGGTGCGCCCCACAGGGCAAATGCGTTGTGAGCAATGCACCTTCTGCACACACCTGCCCCACTGTTATAATTGCCCCCTAAACAGCACCATTTACCCCTGATCCAGCATTTACCCCTGATCCAGGAGAGGAGGGGGATTAAACAGAAAAAGACATTTGTTCATTGTTCATAGCATGCAGCTTATCCTGCTGCTCTAGGCTGCGAGACATTGGTGGCAGTGTGAGCAAAGCCACCGTATGGGGATGATCCAGGATACTATCCCGCGCATCCGCTATGAAATAGCTTGTGGCCCCAGCGGGAAACATCAGGGGACCCAATGTAGCCTATATAAAGGGGCTGCTCAGGACCGTTAGTGTTGTGTGCTGAGGTGACCCGCTGAAAAAGGAGCCACGCTGCGAGCTACGGCAGCGCTGACAGGCTCCAGCAACTCCGAGTGTCTCCCCACCAGCCCCGGTGTTTTCCTGCTCCTGATGGAGGCTTGTGATCCAGCGGGGAAGTGGCAGCCACGGCGAAGAACGCCGGAGGTCGGTGGTGACAGGCACAGCCCACCCTGAGAGTTGGTCCCAAGTGGGATTTGGAGAGCAGTGACCAGCCACCCTCTATGCCGGAGTGGAGGCAGAGACCAGGAGCTTGGGGCTGCGGGCACCAGGCACAGGGGAGCGGGAGCAAGACGAGCGGCCGTCAGCAGGGGGAATATGCGGCCACTTGGGGTGTATGTTGAAGGTGCACACACCTAGTTACGGCCCTGAGCAGTTACGTACAGTATATAGCACAGCATATTCGTGGTGCCTCACAATTGGGATCAAAATAGTAATAAAACTAGACTGGGTAATAACAGACCAGACAAAGAGGTTAAAGGGCCCTGCATGCATGCTAACAATCTATAGGTAAATAGACATTGACACACAAGGATAAGTGCTACATATTGCTTATTGGTCCAGCCACATTGCAGCGTTTCTTGGTGGATTGTATGATTCGGTCACACAGGAATGTTGGCCTGGGCTCAGGAGGTGTTAGGGCTGCGTCACCGGCTGCAGGGATTCTGGGAGTCAGCATACCGACCCTAGCAACCCGATGGTGGGGGGGCGAGCGCAACAAAGGGGCCCTACACACTCGGCGATGCGCCGCCGATACGGCCGACGAGCAACCCGGCGGCGGGGGGGCAGTGACGGGGGGAGTGAAGTTTCTTCACTCCCCCCGTCACCCGGCTGCATTGAAGTGCAGGCAAATATGGACGAGATCGTCCATATTGGCCTGCATGCACAGCCGACGGGAGATCAGCGATGAACGAGCGCGGGGCCGCGCATCGTTCATCGCTGGAGTCTCCACACTGAAAGATATGAACGAGTTCTCGTTCATTTATGAACGAGATCGTTCATATCTTTCAGAATATCGGCATGTGTGTAGGGCCTATAAGCCCGCTGTGCTCGCCTCAGGTTCTATTCCCACTTTCTGGGTGTCGTGTGGAATTGAGGCTGGCTGTTGGTCGGCATTCTGTGTGCCGGAATTTTTTGCGTTTGGGATCCCGGCGTCGGCTTGCTGATCAGCGCCGGTCAGCTAACCGCATCCCACCAGGAGGATGTGAAAGTGGAGAAAGAAAATATTTAAAGTTATGTGTGGTCTGCATATAATTGGCTAGGATATATAGTGGAAGTTATGTATTTCTGGAATTTGATAAGCTTTGATAAGCTTGTCTGCATGAGTTTTCAGGGAATGCTTGAAGGTTTGGAGGCTATAAGAAAGTAATAATGTGTGTAGGAGGGAACTCAACAGAGTGGATGAAGCCCAAAAACAGTTCTGCAACTGTAAATTGAAGTGATGAGGGATGCAGCTCTTGCACTGATTGGAGAAGTCAAGATGGGAGATTTTTTGAGTTAAGAGATGTATGTTGGTGTAGTTTGGTTAATAGCTTTATGTGTTAGTAAAAGTATTTTATGTTGAATGTGGGAACATAAAGGTAACCAATGGAGACACTGACAGAGCGGAGCAGCAGATGATGAACGTGTAGCGAGGAAGACTAGCCTCGCAGCTGTATTCAAAATAGATTGCAGTGGTGAGAGTCTGTTTTGAGAAGACTAGTGATCCCCCAGATGGTTTGTTGTGGTACCATGTTCTTTCCATTTGAAGATGATGGATTTGATGGTGCTCCGGGAGATCATCAAAGATTTGGTTATTCCCAACCCTGATTTGTACCTAACTGTGTCCCTATTTGGAGAGCTCCTTGGTCTTCTTGGTGCAATGCGTCTTGCTTAGTGGTGTTGCAGCCTCTGGGGCCTTTCAAAAAAGGTGTGTTTATACCGACAGATCATGTGACACTTAGATTGCACACAGGTGGACTTCATTTCACTAATTATTTGACTTCTGAAGGTAATTTGGTTGCACAAGAACTTTTGAGGGACTTCATAGCAAAGGGAGTGAATACATATGCACATGCCTATTTTCAGATTTGTATTTATAAAAATTTGTTTTTATATAAATTTTTCTGCAGCGGGGTACACTGGGATTCCACAGTCAATACATCGGGGTTTAGAGTTGGATCTTGAGCCGAGGCACCAACAGGCTAAAGCTTTGAGTGTTCCCAGGATGCACTGCACTGCCCCTTCTATAACTCCGCCTTCGGGCACTGGAGCTCAGTTTGTAAGTTCGTGCCTGTAGAGCAGGTCACTAAAAGGTGGGGCCGCGATAGGCAGCCCTGAAAAGAGCTTTTTAAGAAGACTTCAAGGTCCGCAGCACTGTTTGTCATTTTGACATTCTGTGCTGCGGCTCCATCACCTACCCAGCAGCGCTGCATACTCTCGCGGCTGGGTTCCCGGGTACTTGCAGCGGAGGCGCACCGGTCTTCAGGCACACCACCGCTGACGCTCTCCTGGATCGCGTGGCTGCACATCAGGGAAGAGGTAAGAGGGTCCTTCAGGTGGGACCCACCGGTAAATCGTGGTCCCAGGAGATGGACCGCGCTGCTAGCGTGGACACTGTACTGCACAGGGACCCCACTATATCCACCAGGGCAGAGAGCACAGGTCGGATTTACTAAAATCCGTTTTACACCTGCCCCATCGGATCAGGTCTCAAATGATCTCCTTGACTCCGGAGGTTCGTCTGTCACTGAGCTGGTGGCTACAGTACCAACAGTTGAGTAGGGGCCGTCCCTTCTGGATCTCCAACTGGGTCCTCCTGACAACGGACGCCAGTCTGCGGGGTTGCTGCTAAGAATTATGATGCCTATTTGTTCAGAACTTCCAGGTTTTTGGCTTTTCTGCAACAGGGCCTAGATTTAGGCCTTCGTCTGGCCTCCCTCAAGGTTCATATATCTGCCTTGTCGGTGTGGTTTCAGAGAAAAATTGTGTCTATTCCTGATGTTCATACTTTCACTCAGAGTGTTTTACGGATTCAGCCTCCCTATGTCCCTCCTGTGCCTCCATGGGTTCTGTCTGTTGTCTTAAATGCCCTACAAGAGTCTCCATTTGAACCTCTTGAGTCTGTGGACCTTAAATGCCTCACGCTTAATGTTGTGTTTCTGCTGGCTATTGCCTTTGCTAGGAGGGTGTTGTCCACCCTTTTTGATTTTTCACCGTGATCGGGCAGTTCTTCGAACTCACCCTGGTTATCTACCTAAAGTGGTATCTTCTTTCCATCTTATCCAAGAGATTGTGGTTCCGGATTTTATCTCTTCTGGTTTGTCTTCCAAAAAACGGTCTTTGGATGTGGTACGGGCTCTCTGTATCTACGTGTTGAGGACTGCATCTATCCGGAGGTCAGATACCCTTTTTTTTCTTTTTGGTTTTCACAAACGTGGCTGGCCTGCAAATAAGCAAACCTTGGCCATATGGATTAGAATCGTGATTGCACAAGCTTATGCGCAGGCTGGACTCCCAGCTCCTGCTGTTATTAAAGCCCATTCTAATCGGTCTGTTGACCTTCTTGGGCGGCCCGCCGTGGCGCGTCCGCTGAACAATTGTGCAAGGCGGCTATGTGGTCCTCCGTGAACACGTTTATTAGGTTCTATGCCTTTGATACTTCTGCCTTCCAGGATGCTTCCTTTGGACGCCGGGTTCTTGTGCCCGCTAAGGTACGTCCCCTCCCATGAGGAACTGCTTTAAGACATCCCCGATGTATTCCCTGTGGAATCCCAGTGTACCCCGCTGCAGAAAAGGAGATTTATGGTAGACTTACCATGTTTAAATCTCTTTCTGCGAGGTACACTGGATTCCACAGGGCGCCCACCCTGACGCACATAGCTTCTTTGGGTTTGTATGGCTTTAGCCGCTGGCCCCTTCTCCTGTCGTGAGCATGTGGTTCTATGTGACTAACATCTTCCGTCTCTTTTACCGGCTACTGCATTGGACTGGTTAACGAAACTGAGATCCAGTGCCCAGAGGCGGGTTTATAGAGGAGGCGTTGCAGTGCATCCTGGGAACAGTCAAAGCTTTAGCCTGTTGGTGCCTCGGCTCAAGATCCAACTCTACACCCCCGATTTATTCCCTGTGGAATCCAGTGTACCTCGCAGAAACATATTTAACAATGGTAAGTCTAACATAAATCTCCTTTTCTCATTTCACTTCACCAGCTTAGACTATTTTGTGCAGATCCATCACCTAAAATTCAGATTAAAAAAAATTAAATTACAGGTTGTAATGTAACAAAGTAGGTAAAATGACATGGGGGGTGAATATTTTTGCAAGGCTCTGTATGTATTAATCCACATACAAATCATACTGAAATCTGAAACGGCCGATAACTTTGTCAAGAGACATGGTATAGATGGTATAGATTGAGAAAAGCAGAGGACCTGCAGTACTCCATCTGATAGAGGAAGCAAAAAAGGAGGTGCATTTAGAGAAACGAGCACTGAAAGAATGATTTGATAAGTAGGATGAGAACCAGGATAGGATTATGCCAGGTGGTTCAGGGAAAGAATTGAGTAGTATGCTGGTTGAGGAAGAGCATATAATTCATTTAAAATACAATTTAATTTCAGGTCTTATCTATCTTGTCCTTGAAGTAGGAAGCAACATCATGTGCACTGATAGTAGCTGGTGGGCTGGGTGTGTGAGGGGTAAGAAGTGATTTAAATGTATTAAAAAGTCACTTGTTAAGCTGGGTACACACTAGACAATATTTTGAATGATTTGCCCAATTCCAACGGATCAGAACAACAAAATATTCAAATCGTCCAGTGTGTATGCCTTTCAATCAGAGTGGTAGATAGTCTTATATGTGGGTAAGTCACTTGGAGTACTAAATTTAGGTGTTTTGTTACTTTAGAGTGCCATGGTTGACATCTAAGTCTACGTGAAGTGTGATGGGTAGCTTGAGCCACTTCATCAAGGGCTTTTTCTAGTGTTTGGTTAAGGTATGATTCAGAAGAGGTGAATTTTAAGTTGAAATTTACTGATCTTAGATGTTCAACTGTTTGTTTAACTTTTTAGTAATACATTTTGTGTATTTAAACACAAAACTGTCCCTTGACTGAATGTCAAGATATACTTTATGACTATGAATGATCTCTCTCCAGTAAAATTTGCAATATATAACCATAGGCTACTATAGGCTAACACTGTTTTCAGATGCAAAATGCACCCGCAGGGAACACATATGTAATCCCAGCGTGCGGGATGCCGGCTTGTCAGTATCCCGACAGTGGCATCCCGCCTGCCAGAATGCCGGCAGCGGGGTGAGCGCTACCAGTCCTTCTGCGGGCTAGCTGCACTCGCGACGCTGCAGGCTCGGTGGCTCACTACACATGCCACAGGGTCTATTCCCACTCTATAGGTGTCGTGGACACCCACAAGTGGGAATAGCTCCTGTGAGCCGGGATTCCATTTGTCGGCTGTCGGGATTCCGTTGTCGCTACCCTGACTGCTGGGATCCCGACATTCAGTAAATTGATTGCCTTCCACCGGCAGAATGCTTCTCATTCCAGAGCTTGGTAAGTCCGACTGCCTAACAACCCACCTAGAAACTTATGGGGGCTGCATTTGCAGTAAAAAATAGAGCAACTGCAGTAGATATCCGAGATGCCTCCATGGTACATCTGGTGGATACTTAACTACTTAACTGACAATTTTTTCCCCAAAAAAACGCTCAGAAATTGTCGTTTTAAATAAGTGGATTAGTTGAAGAACATGAATTTAACCTTATCCAAAATGATTTTAGGGGGGGTTAATTTACATTTTCCCAGCGGATGCCGTTGTCTGCAGCCACTGGGTGGGGGGTCCTGCCGTGCTGACCGATCAGCAGTGATCGGCAGCATGGCAACACTGGGGGAGGGTGCAGGGAGGTAGAGGGAAGTTTCCGGTCACTCTGACAGCAGTAGCCGCTGCTAATACTATACTAATACTGCTAATACTGTGACTGGTTGCATTCTGTGCGACCAGGTCAAATAAAGCACTTGCTTGTATGGTCGCATCTGATGCGACCATGCCAGACAAGTGGTTAATATTTGCAAAAATCCACCAATTTTTTGTGAAGCATTATCCAGTTTTCCTTGAGATACTGTATATTGTATGCTTTCAGTGTAAATGTTTTTGTCCAATTTTAGTCATAAAAATAAATTTTATATGTATTTATCTTATTGGTTTCTACAATATTTCTATATTATCATCTATCAAAAATACTGATTAGAAAAGACAATTTTTTATCACAGACAAATATTTGAGTGCTCAGAAATCTGTATTGTGTTTATTAAGGAAATTTGGCTACTGTGATGTACTCTGCTCCTTTACCTTGAAATTTGCATACACGCACATATATAACAAGGGGATGAAGTATATGAGTTTATGTATGTATACACACATACATACACACACACACACACACACACACACACACACACACACACACACACACAGCACCCATATACAGATAGCAAATTTAGCCCTAAATGTGTACAATGGCCCTCATTCCGAGTTGTTCGCTCGTTAGTGGTTTTCGCAACGGAGCGATTTGTCGCAAACTGCGCATGCGCAATGTTCGCAGTGCGTCTGCACCAAGTAAATTTGCAAAAAAGTTAGGTATTTTACTCACGGCTTAACGAAGAAATTTCTTCGTTCTGGTGATCGGAGTGTGATTGACAGGAAGTGGGTGTTTCTGGGCGGAAACTGGCCGTTTTATGGGTGTGTGTGGAAAAACGCTGCAGTTTCTGGGAAAAACGCGGGAGTGGCTGGAGAAACGGGGGAGTATCTGGGCGAACGCTGGGTGTGTTTGTGACGTCAAACCAGGAACGAAACTGACTGAACTGATCGCAGTGGCAGAGTAAGTCCCGAGCTACTCAGAAACTGCAAAGAAATTTCTATTCGCAACTATGCAAATCTTTCGTTCGCAATTCTGCAAAGCTAAGATTCACTCCCAGTAGGCGGCGGCTTAGCGTGTGCAAAGCTGCTAAAAGCAGCTAGCGAGCGAACAACTCGGAATGAGGGCCCATATTGTGAAACGTATTGTGGCCTCTTCAAGTGACCAATGTTTCAATTTGCATTACAGGCCATGGTATCTGGATGGTTGTTTTCTCCTGGTTTTCGTAACTGTTGGAATCATACTGCCATTGTGTCTTCTCAAGAATTTAGGTATCATATATTTTTCACAAAATGAATATATTTTTTAATTCTTGCTCAGGTGTTAGGTGGAAGGGGTTCAGTTTTCTCATCCCTCATCTATGTAAACAGATATAAAAGACATCAGCCAAATGCAGTTTCACTCAGATGCGCAACTTCAGTCTTACAGTCTTCGAGTTTTGGTTTTGCATCCTACATTATGTTATATATTTGCATGTACTGTATACGTAAAGCCGACCAAAAAAAAATATCACACTAATAATGTGTGACACTTAAAACATGGAATATTTGCCAATATTTTCTATACAACTCAAAGTAAAAGCGCATTAGAGTTATCTAGAAACATTTATTAATAACATTAATGTACATATTAATAAACTAAAAACTGCATATTTATGCATGAAAATACAGCCATCAGTTTCATCTTTAACATTTTCTTAAAATATGGACAAATTTGGTACTAGCCAGGGATAGTTCTGGCATCAATATGCATATGACACCTTTATCCATTCTATTAAGAAATATTAGATGGAAATATGGCCAGTAATATGTATGTATGTTTTATATTACCAGTTTCCACGGGCACTGCTAAATGAATAAAATTAAAAACAAATAAGGGCGCTGAACACAGCTGCTGAATTTAATATATTGGTTTATTAAAAAATATATAATGTCTAACACATATCTATACATCTTATAAATAAGAAAGTTTGATTGTCTGACTGAGACAAACTCCGAAACCACTGAACCAATTGCAATGCAGTTTTCATTATTGTGTGGGTAATTTTCCCAAACAGGTTTTAGGCTAAGTTTCATCATGATCGGTTGTCAGGGGGCTGTGGACCATGCATACTGTATATATGTACATAAAGGTGTGTTATAATGACAGAAAGCCCCCTAACGTGATTGAACATACTAGATCACATGACCGTGCATTATATCCATACTATCGCACACCTGAACTACTTCGAACTGTCACCAAAATCTCATCACAGAGCCACACCTGTACCACTCCACAACAGTAAACGCCAGCATCATTCACAGAGACACTACTCATTGACAGCAGCACATCTCTGCCTCACTGCCAGCACCACATCACTGACAGCAACACTTCGCCGCCTCACTGAGAGCAACAAATCACTGCCTCACAGCAACACATCACTCACAGCAGCACATCACTGCATCACTGACAGCAGCACATCGCCGCCTCACTCATAGCAGCACTGACAGTAGCACATCACTGCCTCTGAGAACACATCGCCGCCTCACTGACAGTAGCACATCACTGCCTCACTAACAGCAACACATTCCTGCCTTAATGACAGCAGCACATCCCTGTCTCACTGACAGCAGCACATCACCGCCTCACTGACAGCAGCACATACCTGCCTCACTGACAGCAGCACATCACCGCCTCACTGACAGCAGCCCATCCCATCCTCACTGACAGCAGCACATCACCGCCTCACTGACAGCAGCACATCCCTGCCTCACTGACAGCAGCACATCACCGCCTCACTGACAGCAGCACATCCCTGCCTCACTGACAGCAGCACATCCCTGCCTCACTGACAGCAGCACATCCCTGCCTCACTGACAGCAGCACATTCCTGCCTCACTGACAACAGCACATCACTGCCTCACTGACAGCAGCTTACCCCTGCCTCACTGACAGCATCACAGCCCTGCCTCACTGACAGCATCACATCCCTGCCTCACTGACAGCAGTACATCACCGCCTCACTGACAGCAGCACATACCTGCCTCACTGACAGCAGCACATCACCGCCTCACTGACAGCAGCACATCCCTGCCTCACTGACAGCAGCACATCCCTGCCTCACTGACAGCAGCACATCCCTGCCTCACTGACAGCAGCACATCACCGCCTCACTGACAGCAGCACATCCCTGCCTCACTGACAGCAGCACATCCCTGCCTCACTGATAGCAGCACATCCCTGCCTCACTGACAGCAGCACATTCCTGCCTCACTGACAGCAGCACATCACTGCCTCACTGACAGCAGCTTACCCCTGCCTCACTGACAGCATTACAGCCCTGCCTCACTGACAGCATCACATCCCTGCCTCACTGACAGCAGCACATCCCTGCCTCCCTGACAGCAGCACATCCCTGCCTCCCTGACAGCAGCACATCCCTGCCTCCCTGACAGCAGCACATCCCTGCCTCCCTGACAACAGCTTATCCCTGCCTCACTGACCGCAGTACAGCCCTGCCCCACCGACAGCAGCACAGCCCTGCCTCACTGACAGCAGCACATCCCTGCCTCCCTGACAGCAGCACATCCTGCCTCCCTGACAGCAGCACATCCCTGTCTCACTGACAGCAGCACATCCCTGCCTCACTGAGAGCAGCACAGCACTGTCTCACTGAGAGCAGCACATCCCTGTCTCACTGACAGCAGCACATCCCTGCCTCACTGACAGCAACACATCACAGAGAGCAACACATTGCCACCTCACTGACATCAGCACATCCCTGCCTCACTGACAGCAGCACATCCCTGCCTCACTGACAGCAGCACATCCCTGCCTCTCTGACAGCAGCACATTCCTGCCTCACTGACAGCAGCACATCCCTGCCTCCCTGACAGCAGCTTATCCCTGCCTCCCTGACAGCAGCTTATCCCTGCCTCAATGACCGCAGCACAGCCCTGCCCCACTGACAGCAGCACAGCCCTGCCTCACTGACAGCAGCACATCCTGCCTCCCTGACAGCAGCACATCCCTGCCTCCCTGACAGCAGCACATCCCTGTCTCACTGACAGCAGCACATCCCTGTCTCACTGACAGCAGCACATCCCTGTCTCACTGAGAGCAGCACAGCACTGTCTCACTGAGAGCAGCACATCCATGTCTCACTGACAGCAACACATCCCTGTCTCACTGACAGCAGCACATCCCTGCCTCACAGAGAGCAGCACAGCACTGTCTCACTGAGAGCAGCACATCCCTGTCTCACTGACAGCAGCACATCCCTGCCTCACTGACAGCAACACATCACAGACAGCAACACATTGCCACCTCACTGCCTCACTGACAGCAGCACATCCCTGCCTCACTGACAGCAGCACATCCCTGCCTCACTGACAGCAGCACATCCCTGCCTCACTGACAGCAGCACATCCCTGCCTCCCTGACAGCAGCACATCCCTGCCTCCCTGACAGCAGCACATTCCTGCCTCACTGACAGCAGCACATCCCTGCCTCCCTGACAGCAGCTTATCCCTGCCTCCCTGACAGCAGCTTATCCCTGCCCCACTGACAGCAGCACAGCCCTGCCTCACTGACAGCAGCACAGCCCTGCCTCCCTGACAGCAGCACATCCTGCCTCCCTGACAGCAGCACATCACTGCCTCTCTGACAGCAGCACATCACTGCCTCACTGGCAGCAGCACATCGCCGCCTTAATGACAACAGCACATCAAAGAAATAGGTAGAGATACAAAATAGGACTATGTCCCCCTTCTCCAATCCCCAGACAGAAAAAAGGCCTAAATTAAATTGCACTGTCCTAAAGCACAGGGACCTCTGCCGATCCAGATTGCACTATATAAGAGAGGAAGCAGGACCATCTACAGGCAATCACTGCTGGACATAGCACCCAGGTTGTCTGCGCCTTCCACTGCAGATTCTTTGGCCACACAAGGCAAGCCACCCAGATGTACCAAGGAGCAGGAGGCAGACAGCGGGGGACAGCAATGATGATATCCAGAGGAGTACCGGGGCAGCCAGACACTCAAACCAGAGCAGGCAGGCAGGGCTCACACACAAGGGAAGGATTCCCAGATAAGCAGGGTAGCTGAGAGAGACCAAAGGGTGGAACAATTCTCCCAAAATTAAGTCACGCCTGGTGAACTGCCATGGCGTTATATAGGATATCAGCACAAGGGGCCAGGGTCAGATGGAGGAAGGTTGGTCCGGGCTGATATTAGCATCAAATGGGGCACAGAGAAGTAGGGGGAAAAAGCAAGGTAATTAGAGCCCAAAATAGGAGTAGAGCACTAATGATTTGTGTTGATACAACATCAAGCTCCAGGACCAGGAATAAAAGGAGACCATACACAATGCCCCACCAGAACCACCATTAAATACTTTAATTAACCAGTATACTTTAATTCAGAAGCTTTGTTCAGCGCCCCTATTTTTTCCATTTTAGCTATCTTGCTTGTGTAGGTTTCTATTTCTATTAGGAGCAGCAACTTATAACTACATTATAATATCATCACATTTATTGGTATTTTGATTTAATATTATATTTTCAGTGCCCAGTATTTTCGTTTAAATTGTGAACATTAACTATGGTTTCCGGAACTTGGCCATTATAGTCTATGGGCTGCATTATGCAATATTTTTCAGGAGAGGGATCTAGTAATCCCAGCATGCACAGTGTGATGACAATAGCGTTGCCTGGGTCTGATACCAGAGATAAAGTGATCGCATCAGTAATCACTTTTATTTTTTATGCATCGCTTGAACGGTCTCCCATTGGAGCCTATGTCCCTGCATGTAATTATTGGAATATTCCAGAGATACTTAGTTTCTTATTGCTGTGATATGTGTTAATAAGAATGTTAATTATCTTCACCAGTTGGTGAATATTGGTAAATGTTTCCCTGTAGTATGGTAATACAGAATCATTTTATTTTATGAATGCAATTGTTTTATTCTTTAAATATTATTAACTCAATGTTACAGTGTTTTGAGAAATACAAGAACAGAATTGCAGATTTGTAGCGAGATTAGACTATTTCCTAATTATAAAATATGAATTTACCTGAAATAATATTTAAGATTCCAGACATTTATTTAAATGTAAATATATTAGGCACATACATGACATATACTACAAGTAGAAATGGCATAAGTTATAAAAGCAAACTAAACCTAAATTCTCATTTTCTTTTAATAATAGTGCTACTAATTAATTCCACAAATGTATTTTTAAACGTCCCAATTACTGTAGACGATCAGCACACTTTATACATTTGCTTACAGTTGTGGCTGAAGGGGCATTACTGGATTGTAACTGGGCACTGTAACCTAGGCTCGGTTCAGAATTGCGGCTATGCAGAGTTCTTCATATATGTAATTACACTTGTTTTCAGGTGGATCTTTTACACCTAGTTTAGGGCTGGAGCAAGGTGGTCATTCCGAGTTGATCGCTCGCTAGCTGTTTTTAGCAGTCGTGCAAACGCTATGCTGCCTCCCACTGGGAGTGTATGTTAGCTTAGCAGAAGTGCAAACGAAAGGATCGCAGAGCGGCTGCAAAAAAATTTTGTGCAGTTTTAGAGTAGCTCAAAACTTACTCAGCACTTGCGATCACTTCAGACTGTTCAGTTCCTGTTTTGACGTCAGAAACACGCCCTGCGTTCGGCCAGCCATTGCTGCGTTTTTCCTGGCACGCCTGCGTTTTTCCGAACATTCCCTGAAAACGGTCAGTTGACACCCAGAAACACCCACTTCATGTCAATCACTCTGCAGCCACCAGTGCGACTGAAATGGTTCGCTAGACCTTGTGTGAAACTACATCGTTCGTTGCAATAGTACGACGCGCGTTCGCATTGCAACGCATGCGCAGAAGTGCCGTTTTTTAGCCTCATCGCTGCACAGCGAACGAACAAAGCTAGCGATCAACTCGGAATGACCACCCAAGTCCGCACTGTTAATGCCTCCCTGACTTCCACCTCTCTCCACTCCAGTCTGTACTCAATGCTGCTAGCCTGGGTCATCTTTTTCTACAAATGTACTAAATCTGCCTCCAGTTTCTAACAAGCCGTGACACTGGCATCCCTTCCTCTTCAGATTCCAATTCAAGCATCTCACACTCACTTAAAAATCCCTCACTCAATCCTCTCCCATTTACATCCCTGACTTTATCTCCCATCCGTATACGGGCTTATACAACAACTTGTGCTGCAGGAAACCCTATCTAATTGGTGTCCTAAAATGTATTGTGTTCTTAATGATAAATAAGCCAGGTATTATAATTATATTACTTGTGGTAAGTTTTAATGTGAAATTGTAGAGTGTATTTATAAACAATGACATGTACAATGTCTTTGATCCATACAGGATACCTTGGCTACACCAGTGGCTTCTCTCTGACTTGTATGTTTTTTTTCCTTGTTGTGGTAAGTTACAAATGACAGTGATTGAGCAGTTGTCATGTCAACCAATGATCAATGTGCATCTTTCATCATGTACTTCGTTTCTCTTTGTTTCCTTTCTGCTTACTGTATGAATATAGGTTGTCTACAATAAATTTAAAATTGCATGCCCCTATGAAAGTGTCAATGGAACTTCAAATAGCTTGCAGAATGCAACAGTGGAGGAAATGTGCACACCAAAGTATTTTACATTCAATTCCAAGGTAATGCTATGTTTTCTCACTCTGATGATTGTTTATTAATAATTATTTCAGTTGTCATTTTCTAGCAATGTCAGAACTTTCTTATGTTTACTAAAGTCTACTCCACTTGTCTTGCTATCTGCCAATATTGTTTTCTAAATATAATATACCCTTGCTCAAGGAGTTCAAATAAATATAAATACTTTGATATACCAATAAACTTCATATATATATATATATACATGATAGGAAATATCTAGCTCATTGTTTATATGCACTTGGGTCAAAAACTGGTTAGATAATAGGGAGCAGCGCGTTGTGGTTAATGGATCTTTTTCAAATTGGACTGAAGTGCTAAGTGGTGTGCCGCAAGGCTCAGTATTAGGACCGCTATTGTTCAATATTTTCATTAACGACCTAACAGAAGGTCTAGAAAGCATGGTGTCAATTTTTGCAGATGATACCAAATTGTGTAAAGTTATAAATGCAGAGGGGGATGCTGAGTCGCTTCAGAACGACTTAGTTAAATTAGAAGCTTGGGCAGCGAAATGGAGAATGCGCTTCAATACAGACAAGTGTAAGGTAATGCACTGTGGTAACAAGAACAAAAATAACACCTACCTACTAAATGGGGTAAAATTAGGGGATTCTGTACTGGAAAAGGACTTAGGTGTCCTCATAGATAGCAAACTAAGCAGTAGTACCCAAAGTAGGACTGCAGCAAAGAAGGCTAATAAGATATTAGCATGCATAAAACGGGGAATTGATGCTAGGGACGAGAGTATTATACTCCTGTTATATAAATCACTTGTGAGGCCACACCTTGAATACTGTGTACAATTCTGGGCACCTTACTACAAAAGGATATCCTGGAGCTAGAAAAGGTTCAAAGGCGGGCGACCAAACTAATTAAGGGTATGGAGACGCTGGAATACGAGGAAAGGCTTGCAAGACTAGGCATGTTTACACTGGAAAAGAGGAGATTAAGAGGGGACATGATCAACATTTACAAATATATAAGGGGACAATATACAGATCTTGCGCAGGACCTGTTTTTGGTTAGATCAACACAGAGAACTCGTGGACACTCGCTCAGGTTAGAGGAGAGGAGATTCCGCACAATACGGCGTAAAGGCTTTTTTACGGTAAGGACGATACGTGTTTGGAATTCCCTGCCTGAGGGAGTTGTAATGGCCGACTCAGTCAACACCTTTAAGAATGGGTTAGATAAATTCCTAATGGATAAGGATATCCAGGGTTACGGGCCATAATCAAGCACCATGGTTATTATAAAAAATAAGATTTTACTTACCGATAAATCTATTTCTCATAGTCCGTAGTGGATGCTGGGGACTCCGTCAGGACCATGGGGAATAGCGGCTCCGCAGGAGACAGGGCACAAAAGCTTTTAGGATCACATGGTGTGTACTGGCTCCTCCCCCTATGACCCTCCTCCAAGCCTCAGTTAGGTACTGTGCCCGGACGAGCGTACACAATAAGGAAGGATCTTGAATCCCGGGTAAGACTCATACCAGCCACACCAATCACACCGTACAACTTGTGATTTGAACCCAGTTAACAGTATGATAACAATGAAGTAGCCTCTAAAAAAGATGGCTCACAACAATAATAACCCGATTTTTTTGTAACAATAACTATGTACAAGTAATGCAGACAATCCGCACTTGGGATGGGCGCCCAGCATCCACTACGGACTATGAGAAATAGATTTATCGGTAAGTAAAATCTTATTTTCTCTAACGTCCTAGTGGATGCTGGGGACTCCGTCAGGACCATGGGGATTATACCAAAGCTCCCAAACGGGCGGGAGAGTGCGGATGACTCTGCAGCACCGAATGAGAGAACTCCAGGTCCTCCTCAGCCAGGGTATCAAATTTGTAGAATTTAGCAAACGTGTTTGCCCCTGACCAAGTAGCTGCTCGGCAAAGTTGTAAAGCCGAGACCCCTCGGGCAGCCGCCCAAGATGAGCCCACCTTCCTTGTGGAATGGGCATTTACAGATTTTGGCTGTGGCAGGCCTGCCACAGAATGTGCAAGCTGAATTGTACTACAAATCCAACGAGCAATAGTCTGCTTAGAAGCAGGAGCACCCAGCTTTTTGGGTGCCTACAATATAAACAGCAAGTCAGACTTTCTGACTCCAGCCATCCTGGAATTATATATATATTTTCAGGGCCCTGACAACGTCTAGCAACTTGGAGTCCTCCAAGTCCCTAGTAGCCGCAGGCACCACAATAGGTTGTTTCAGGTGAAACGCTGACACCACCTTAGGAAGAAACTGGGGACGAGTCCGCAGTTCTGCCCTGTCCGAATGGACAATCAGATATGGGCTTTTGTAAGACAAAGCCGCCAATTTTTACAATCGCCTGGCCGAGGCCAGGGCCAACAGCATGGTCACTTTCCATGTGAGATATTTCAAATCCACAGATTTGAGTGGTTCAAACCAATATGATTTGAGGAATCCCAACACTACGTTGAGATCCCACGGTGCCACTGGAGGCACACAAGGGCTGTATATGCAATACTCCCTTGACAAACGTCTGGACTTCAGGAACTGAAGCCAATTCTTTCTGGAAGAAAATCTATAGGGCCGAAACTTGAACCTTAATGGACCCCAATTTGAGGTTCATAGACACTCCTGTTTGCAGGAAGTGCAGAAATCGACCTAGTTGAAATTTTTTCGTGGGGCCTTCCTGGCCTCACCCACGCAACATATTTTCACCACATGTGGTGATAACGTTGTGCGGTCACCTCCTTCCTGGCTTTGACCAGGGTAGGTATGACCTCTTTCGGAATGCCTTTTCCCTTAGGATCCGGCGTTCAAACCGCCATGCCGTCAAACGCAGTCGCGGTAAGTCTTGGAACAGACAAGGTCCCTGCTGGAGCAGGTCCTTTCTTAAAGGCCGATGCCACGGTTCCTCTTGGAACAGACATGGTACTTGCTGAAAGCAAATCCCTTCTTAGCTCCCGAGGCCATTAGTCCTCTGTGAGCATCTCTTGAAGTTCCGGTTACCAAGTCCCTCTTGGCCAATCCGGAGCCACGAGTATAGTTCTTACTCCTCTATGTCTTATAATTCTCAATACCTTGGTTATGAGAAGCAGAGGAGGGAACACATACACCGACTGTTACACCCACGGTGTTACCAGGACGTCCACAGCTATCGCCTGAAGGTCTCGTGGCCTGGCGCAATACCTGTCCCATTTTTTGTTCGGGCGGGACGCCGTCATGTCCACCTTTGGTCTTTCCCAACGGTTCACAATCATGCGGAAAACTTCCCGATGAAGTTCCCACTCTCCCGGGTGGAGGTCGTGCCTGCTGAGGAAGTCTGCTTCCCAGTCGTCCACTCCCGGAATGAACACTGCTGACAGTGCTATCACATGATTTTCCGCCTAGCGAAAAATCCTTGCAGTTTTGCCACTGCCCTCCTGCTTCTTGTGCCGCCCTTTCTGTTTACGTGGGCGACTGCCGTGATGTTATCCCACTGGATCAATACCGGCTGACCTTGAAGCAGAGGTCTTGCTAAGCTTAGAGCATTATAAATTTGCTCTTAGCTCCAGTATATTTATGTGGAGAGAATTCTCCAGACTTGATCACACTCCTTGTGTGACTGCTCCCCAGCCTCTCAGGCTGGCCTCCGTGGTCACGAGCATCCAATCCTGAATGCCGAATCTGCGGCCCTCTAGAAGATGAGCACTCTATAATCACCACAGGAGAGACACCCTTGTCCTTGGATATAGGGTTATCCGCTGATGCATCTGAAGATGCGATCCGGACCATTTGTCCAGCAGATCCCACTGAAGAGTTCTTGCGTGAAATCTGCCGAATGGAAGTGCTTCGTAATAAGCCACCATTTTTACCAGGACTCTTGTGCAATGATGCACTGACACTTTTCCTGGTTTTAGGAGGATCCCGATTAGCTCGGATAACTCCCTGGCTTTCTCCTCTGGGAGAAACACCTTTTCCTGGACTGTGTCCAGAATCATCCCTAGGACCAGCAGACGTGTTGTCGGAACAACTGCGGTTTTGGAATATTTAGAATCCACCCGTGCTGTCGTAGAACTACTTGAGATAGTGCTACTCCGACCTCCAACTGTTCTCTGGACCTTGTTCTTATCAGGAGGTCGTCCATTTTCTTTGAAGACGAATCCTCCTTTCGGTCATTACCTTGGTAAGGACCCGGGGTGCCTTGGACAATCCAACGGCATCGTCTTGAAACTGATAGTGACAGTTCTGTACCACGAACCTGAGGTACCCTTGGTGAGAAAAAGCAAATTTTGGGACATGGAGGTAAGCATCCCTGATGTCCCGGGACACCATATAGTCCCTTTGTTCTTTGCTATCACTGCTCTGAGTGACTCCATCTGGATTTGAACCCTTGTAAGTGTTCAAATTTTTCAGATTTAGAATAGGTCTCACCTAGCCTTCAGTACCACCATATAGTGTGGAGTAATACCCCTTTCCTTGTTGTCGGAGGGGTAATTTTATTATCACCTGCTGGGAATACAGCTTGTGAATTGTTTTCAATACTGCCTCCCTGTCGGAGGGAGACATTGGTACAGCAGACTACAGGAACCTGCGAGGGGGGAAACCTCTCGACATTCCAATCTGTACCCCTTGGATACTACTTGTAGGATCCAGGGGTCCTGTACGGTCCCAGCGTCATGCTGAGAACTTGGTAGAAGCGGTGGAGGGCTTCTGTACCTGGGAATGGGCTGCCTGCTGCAGTCTTCTTCCCTTTCCTCTATCCCTGGGCAGATATGACTCTTATAGGGACGAAAGGACTGAGGCTGAAAAGACGGTGTCTTTTTCTGCAGAGATGTGACTTAGGGTAAAAAACGGTGGATTTTCCAGCAGTTGCCCTGGCCACCAGGTCCCATGGACCGACCCCAAATAACTCCTCCCCTTTATACGGCAATACATCTTTGTGCCGTTTGGAATCTGCATCACCTGACCACTGTCGTGTCCATAAACATCTTCTTGCAGATATGGACATCGCATTTACTCTTGATGCCAGAGTGCAAATATCCCTCTGCGCATCTCGCATATATAGAAATGCATTCTTTAAATGCTCTATAGTCAATAAAATACTGTCCCTGTCAAAGGTATCAATATTTTTAGTCAGGGAATCCGACCAAGCCACCTCAGCTCTGCACATCCAGGCTGAGGCGATCGCTGGTCGCAGTATAACACCAGCATGTGTGTGTATACTTTTTAGGATATTTTTCAGCCTCCTATCAGCTGGCTCCTTAAGTACGGCCCTATCCGTAGATGGTACCGCTACTTGTTCTGATAAGCGTGTGAGCGCCTTATTCACCCTGAGGGGTGTTTCCCACCGCGCCTTAACTTCTGGCGGGAAAGGGTATACCGCCAATAATTTTCTATCGGGGGAAACCCACGCATCATCACACACTTCATTTAATTTATCTGATTCAGGAAAAACTACAGGTAGTTTTTTCACCTCACACATAATACCCTTTTTTGTGGTACTTGGAGTATCAGAAATATGTAACACCTCCTTCATTGCCCTTAACGTGTGGCCCTAAAAGAAAATACGTTTGTTTCTTCACCGTCGACACTGAAATCAGTGTCCGTGTCTGGGTCTGTGTCGACCGACTGAGGTAAATGGGCATTTTACAGCCCCTGACAGTGTTTGAGACGCCTGGACAGATACTAATTTGTTCGCCGGCCCTCTCATGTCGTCAACCGGCTTGCAGCGTGTTGACATTGTCACGTAATTTCCATAAATAAGCCATCCATTCCGGTGTCGACTCCCTAGAGAGTGACATCACCATTACAGGCAATTTGCTCCGCCTCCTCACCAATATTTTCCTCATACATGTCGACACACACGTACCGACATACAGCACACACATAGGGAATGCTCTGATAGAGGACAGGACCCACTAGCCCTTTGGGGAGACAGAGGGAGAGTTTGCCAGCACACACCAAAACGCTATAATTATCCAGGGACAACCTTTATATAAGTGTTCCTCCCTTATAGCATTTTAATATATATACATATCGCCAAATCAGTGCCCCCCTCTCTGTTTTAACCCTGTTTCTGTAGTGCAGTGCAGGGGAGAGCATGGGAGCCTTCCCACCAGCCTTTCTGTGAGGGGAAAATGGCGCTGTGTGCTGAGGATAATAGGCCCCGCCCCCTTTTCGGCGGGCTTCTTCTCCGGAGTTTTAGATATCTGGCAGGGGTTAAATACATCCATATAGCCTCAAGGGCTATATGTGATGTATTTTTCGCCATACAGGTATTATACATTGCTGCCCAGGGCGCCCCCCTCCAGCGCCCTGCACCCTCCGTGACCGCTGTGTGAAGTGTGCTGACAACAATGGCGCACAGCTGCAGTGCTGTGCGCTACCTGATGAAGACTGAGAGTCTTCTGCCGCCTGGTTCCGGACCTCTTCATCTTCAGCGTCTGCAAGGGGGGTCGGCGGCGCGGCTCCGGGACGAACCCCAGGGCGAGCCCTGTGTTCCGACTCCCTCTGGAGCTATGTCCAGTAGCCTAAGAATCCAATCCATCCTGCACGCAGGTGAGTTGAAAATCTCTCCCCTAAGTCCCTCGATGCAGTGAGCCTGTTGCCAGCAGGACTCACTGAAAATAAAGAACCTAAAAACTTTTTCTAAGTAACTCTTTAAGAGAGCCACCTAGATTGCACCCTTCTCGGCCGGGCACAAAAACCTAACTGAGGCTTGGAGGAGGGTCATAGGGGGAGGAGCCAGTACACACCATGTGATCCTAAAAGCTTGCTTTTGTGCCCTGTCTCCTGCGGAGCCGCTATTCCCCATGGTCCTGACGGAGTCCCCAGCATCCACTAGGACGTTAGAGAAAAGAGGGGTAAAACGTAATGGCAGTCATCAACTGCAGTCAAAATTTTATACAAAATAATCGTGCATAGGAGACCACAAATAGGTTGAACTCGATGGATAATTGTCTTTTTTCAACCTTAGATACTATGTTACTATGTTATACACAGAGACTAATATATATATAGAGAGAGAGGGGGATGCTGTGAAAATGCCGGCTGTTAGGAATACGATGTCGGTCTGCTGAACACCGGGATCCCGACAGCTGGCATTTTGACTGCATCCCTACATACATATATATATATATATATTTATATAGGGATGCAGTACAAATGCCGACTGTTGGGATCCTGGCGTTCAGGAGACCGACATCGGAATCCCAACAGCCGGCATTCTTCCGACAGCTGGAATACCGTCACTTGCCACTGGGTCTGGAGTGCGGTGAGCAAGGGGACTCGCTGGCAGTAATCCGACAGGCAGGATGCCGCTGTCAGTATGCTGGCAGCCGGCATCCCATCGGTCGGTATTACATACCGGAGCCATATAAATTAGTATGTATATATATATATATATATATATATATTTACTAGTTACCATCCGTCAAAATGACGGAACAACATAACAGTAATGCAAGAGCCTTTCTCAAGACAAGCCATATACTGTTCATAAAGAATAAGTCAAAACAGCAGACATAAACTGCAATTCACAAAAAGAAGGAAGAAGAAAAACAAACAAAATTACAATCAATCTCACGGGCCCAAGCAGTGAATACCACCACCGTGTAAAAAACAACCTAGCACCAAACGTGAAGTGTGCCAAGGTCAGAAAAAGGAGGTTGAGGGGACCTCTGAGGTACCAAAAAACACCAGAGATCACTAGCCATATACTCTCTAATGAGAATTAAAGCAGCTCCACAGGAATGTGGCCATGTAATCCGACAGCCTATAAAACTAATGAGTCCTAAAGAGAAAAATGAGTAGATATTGATCCATCTCAAAAGGTATCCTGAAACCAAAGTATTGACTTCAATACTAAAAAGCTAAGGGTATAGTACAAAACTTACTAGAGTCATATTATCCTCCAAATAGACAACCGATATACCAGCGGTCCTAAGAGGAAAAACTCCAATTACTCATATACAATAACTCTTAAACATATACCATATAGCTTCAAACACAAAAAGGCTCAAAACCATAAGCAAATAACCCATAAGAGACAAAATACAGTCAGACTCACCCTGAGGCTGTGTAGACCACTATCCTAAGATCAGAGCTGGATAATCACATGTCAGAAGATCAACCCTTAAATAGGTCAGAGACCGGAAGTAGCGGAAACCAGGAAGTTAACACTATAAACCATACAGCCAAGCCTAATAATAGAAACATCTCAGCTAGACCACAATGTCACAGGAAGAAAATAACAATGAGATTAATACGAAGCCAAACCGGCGGTCAACGCAGTCAGACAGACCGCTCGTTCCATCAACCGGAAGTGGAGCCGCGTCATGCGTTCCACTTACCGGAAGAAGACGCTAGCGGAAAGTAAACTAAAGTCTAACACTAGAGAAGTATCCACAATGTCCTAAACTCCTGTACCCCTGTTCATATAGTGAAATAGCATCTTAGGGATGACAACCACTGCGCCAAAGGGAATCAGCTGATAAAACAAATAGTCCGATCACTGAAAGTGGTCACGCAGCCTGCGTTCCACCGGCCGGAAGTATCAACAAGCGTCCCTAGCAACCCAGGCTACACCAATAGAGCGATCCCCTCCATAATGGAACAACTGGGACAATCGAGAACAAACACAGCATAGACTCAAAAGAGAGTCCCGATCTAATAGTGCACCAATGCCGTGACAACACCATCACGGATAGGTAAAGGCTAAAGCTTTTAGGACAATCAGTGGTCGCTAAACCTGTATAACATAACAAGGGTCTATGGACAGGTGATAAACCACACTGGGAACCCACTTTCAGATCCCTATATACCAATTAGACCAAAAGAGGCCTCTCATAGAAATACTGAGATACTATGGTTACGTATCATGCTCAGGCCCGTGAGAAAGAGACATAAAACTCTAAATTAAACAAAAATAATAATGACAACCAAGACAAACAAATACACATACAAATCAACCTAAATACAAATATAACTAGACAAATACATCAGTGTGCTTGCACCCTTAGTGCATACTTACATATATATATACATACACACATATATATATAAACATAAATATAACTACTTAAACAAGTATATAAAAGAACATAGAGTTAAAACCTCCTGTCTCAGATGCATGTATCTAACTCTGTAGAGTGGATATGGGTAATATAATCCCATTAGCAGATAGTCTACAGGAACATATTCATAGTGTTATATTCGTTCAAGCCTCTAGGTGCTACTGTGTCAAGAACACAGATCCAATAACTTTCTCTTTTCTTCAGTGCTAATAACCGGTCACCCCCATTGGGGAAGGGAGGTACCCAATCAATAAGCATACACTTAAGGTTAGCAATCTGATGACGATTTTCCAAAAAGTGTCGAGCTACTGGTTTATCCGAAGATCTACTTTGAATGGCCGCCCGGATTGACGTCCGGTGATTGGCCATTCGATCTCGGAAACATCTGGACGTTAATCCTATATAATACTGCCCGCATGGGCACACCAGACTGTAAATCACATAGTCAAGCTTACAATGTAAGCGATATTTGATAGTAATATTCTTGCCAGTATGAGGGTGAGCAAAAGTCTTGCCTACTCTCATGGACCTACACGTCGTGCAGTTGCCACATGAGTAGCAGCCTGGTTTCAATCGCATCAGGTTTGTCACATTCGTCTGCTCACCAGGGGTAAGTGTAGGTCTCATAGGGAGATGTTTCAAATTTGCTCCTCTGCCATATGCCATCATTGGTGGTCCCATGTGGGCAAATGGCAGAGACCGGTCAGAGGCCAAAATAGGCCAATGTTTGCGCAAAATCTTGCCCGTTGACTGTGAATGGTTGTCATATTTCATAGAATAGATCATCCTAGGAGGAACGGGAGAACCCTTGGTGTCACCACTCATAAAGATCTTGCGGGCTTTGTTCAAACATTTCTGTAACAACTGTCTGGTGTACCCACGCTCCTGAAATCTCTGCATCATCTCAACAAGTTGTGCTTCCCTAACGTTTATATCCGTGTTATTCCTCATAACTCTAAGTAGTTGTGATATGGGCAGATTGTCCTTCAAAACTGGAGGATGGAAGCTGCTAGTCAAAAAGGTGGTGTTCCTATCGGTCGGTTTCCTATATAAGGTCGTGGTAAACTTACCACTATATATATATATATATATATATATATATATATATATATGAAAAAAACAAAGTACATTATTAACAGTTATATATGGATTAATCTAATTTATGAGTTAAAACTGAGGTATGACATCACAAAAGACAGGAACAAAATGGGTAATAGTTTATTCAATTAATTTATTTACACTGGTAAGACTATATGCAGATATACAAGTAATTTATGTAATGTAATCAATTTAGTATAAGCATAGGTTGAAATGTATGTAGTTATACATGATGTGTAATGTATAAATCTGTAAATGTGGGAAGTTATTATAAGAATGTCGGTAAGTATGCTATTTGTGGCATTAAATGGGTTAACTGTGTGCCAGCTTAAGGAGAGTTTTATATGGGGAGCTCGAGGCTGTGTGGAAGGTACTGGAAGCCCCACACACCGCACAAGTGTAAATCACTGTCCGCGAGACGTAGTGGGGTAAATTTACTAAGATTCGTATTTTCCCGTTTGAGGTCAAAGTTCAATCACGAATGACATCGCAAGTGTAAATTTGCAACTTTTTGAATTGATTACGACTAATTTACTAAGCTGCCGTATTCTGCATTTTCGGTTTTTCCGATGTCGATGTCATTCGTTTTTTTAGGCAGTGTTTTACGTGAGTGACTTGTAAAACACTGCCGACTTTAATACAATGAATCTCGGCCGGATCTGAGAGATCCGTGCTGGGCTTCATTGTGCACCTTGTAAAAAAAAAAAAAATGTTTAAACTTAAAAAAAAAATTGCGTGGGGTCCCCCCTCCTAAGCCAAACCAGCCTCGGGCTCTTTGAGCCGGTCCTGGTTGCAAAAATATGGGGAAAAAATTGACAGGGGTTCCCCCATATTTAAACAACCAGCACCGGGCTCTGCGCCTGGTCCTGGTTCCAAAAATACGGGGGACAAAAAGCGTAGGGGTCCCCCGTATTTTTGAAACCAGCACCGGGCTCCACTAGCTGGACAGATAATGCCACAGCCGGGGGTCACTTTTATACAGTGCCCTGCGGCCGTGGCATTAAATACCCAACTAGTCACCCCTGGCCGGGTTACCCTGGAGGAGTGGGAACCCCTTAAATCAAGGGGTCCCCCCCCTCCAGCCACCCAAGGGCCAGGGGTGAAGCCCGAGGCTGTCCCCCCCATCCAAGGGCTGCGGATGGGGGGCTGATAGCCTTTGTTGAAAGTTATGAATATTGTTTTTAGTAGCAGTACTACAAGTCCCAGCAAGCCTCCCCCGCAAGCTGGTACTTGGAGAACCACAAGTACCAGCATGCGGCGGAAAACCGGGCCCGCTGGTACCTGTAGTAGTACTACTACAAAAAAATACCCCAATAAAGACATAACACACACACCTTGAAAGTATAACTTTATTGCATACATACACACGACCATATACACATACTTACCTTATGTTCACACGAGGGTCGGTCCTCTTCTCCATGTAGAATCCATGGTGTACCTGTTGAAAAAATTCTACTCACCAAATCCAGTGTAGAGGGCTACTCGGGTAATCCATTTGTAATCCACGTACTTGTAAAAATAAAAAAACGGACACCCGACCACGAACTGAAAGGGGCCCCATGTTTTCACATGGGACCCCTTTCACCGAATGCCAGAAACCCCCTCTGACTTATGTCTAAGAGGGTTTCTTCAGCCAATCAGGGAGCGCCACGTTGTGGCACCCTCCTGATCGGCTGTGTGCTCCTGTACTGTCTGACAGGCGGCACACGGCAGTGTTACAATGTAGCGCCTATGTGCTCCATTGTAACCAATGGTGGGAACTTTGTGGTCAGCGGTGAGGTTACTTTCGGTCACCCGCTGACCACAAAGTTCCCACCATTGGTTACAATGGTACTTGTGGTTCTCCAAGTACCAGCTTGCGGGGGAGGCTTGCTGGGACTTGTAGTACTCTTGTAGTACTGCTACTAAAAACAATATTCATAACTTTCAACAAAGGCTATCAGCCCCCCATCCGCAGCCCTTGGATGGGGGGACAGCCTCGGGCTTCACCCCTGGCCCTTGGGTGGCTGGAGGGGGGGGACCCCTTGATTTAAGGGGTTCCCACTCCTCCAGGGTACCCCGGCCAGGGGTGACTAGTTGGATATTTACAAATGGATTACCCGAGGAGCCCTCTACACTGGATTTGGTGAGTAGAATTTTTTCAACAGGTACACCATGGAATCTACATGGAGAAGAGGACCGACCCTCGTGTGAACATAAGGTAAGTATGTGTATATGGTGGTGTATATGTATGCATTAAAGTTTTACTGTCACGGTGTGTGTCTCCTGTTTTTATTTGGATATTTTTTTTCCAGTAGAACTACAGGTACCAGCGGGCCCGTTTTTCTCCCGCATGCTGGTACTTGTGGTTCTCCAAGTACCAGCTTGCGGGGGAGGCTTGCTGGGACTTGTAGTACTACTGGAAAAAACAATATTCTGTCATTTCTCTAACGTCCTAAGTGGATGCTGGGGACTCCGTCAGGACCATGGGGAATAGCGGCTCCGCAGGAGACAGGGCACAAAAATAAAGCTTTAGGATTAGGTGGTGTGTACTGGCTCCTCCCCCTATGACCCTCCTCCAAGCCTCAGTTAGGTTTTTGTGCCCGTCCGAGCAGGGTGCAATCTAGGTGGCTCTCCTAAAGAGCTGCTTAGAAAAAGTTTTTAGGTTTTTTATTTTCAGTGAGTCCTGCTGGCAACAGGCTCACTGCATCGAGGGACTTAGGGGAGAGAATTTCAACTCACTTGCGTGCAGGATGGATTGGATTCTTAGGCTACTGGACACCATTAGCTCCAGAGGGAGTCGGAACACAGGTCTCACCCTGGGGTTCGTCCCGGAGCCGCGCCGCCGACCCCCCTTACAGATGCTGAAGATTGAAGGTCCGGAAACAGGCGGCAGAAGGCTCTTCAGTCTTCATGAAGGTAGCGCACAGCACTGCAGCTGTGCGCCATTGTTGTCACACACTTCACACCAAGCGGTCACGGAGGGTGCAGGGCGCTGCTGGGGGCGCCCTGGGCAGCAATATTTAATACCTTTATGGCAAAAGAATACATCACATATAGCCATTGAGGCTATATGTATGTATTTAACCCATGCCAGATATCTAAAACTCCGGGAGAAAAGCCCGCCGAAATAGGGGGTGGGGCTTATTCTCCTCAGCACACAGCGCCATTTTCCTGCTCAGCTCCGCTGTGAGGAAGGCTCCCAGGACTCTCCCCTGCACTGCACTACAGAAACAGGGTAAAACAGAGAGGGGGGGCATTTTTTTGGCGATATTTTGATATATTTAAGCTGCTATAAGGAACAACACTTATATAAGGTTGTTCCCATATATATTATAGCGCTTGGGTGTGTGCTGGCAAACTCTCCCTCTGTCTCCCCAAAGGGCTAGTGGGGTCCTGTCTTCGATAAGAGCATTCCCTGTGTGTCTGCTGTGTGTCGGTACGTGTGTGTCGACATGTATGAGGACGATGTTGGTGTGGAGGCAGAGCAATTGCCGATAATGGTGATGTCACCCCCCAGGGAGTCGACACCGGAATGGATGGCTTTGTTTATGGAATTACGTGATAATGTCAGCACATTACAAAAATCAGTTGACGACATGAGACGGCCGGCAAACCAGTTAGTACCTGCCCAGGCGTCTCAGACACCGTCAGGGGCTGTAAAGCGCCCTTTACCTCAGTCGGTCGACACAGACCCAGACACAGACACTGAATCTAGTGTCGACGGTGATGAAACAAACGTATTTTCAAGTAGGGCCACACGTTATATGATCACGGCAATGAAGGAGGCTTTGCATATCTCTGATACTGCAAGTACCACAAAAAGGGGTATTATGTGGGGGGTGAAAAAACTACCTGTAGTTTTTCCTGAATCAGAGGAATTAAATGATGTATGTGATGAAGCGTGGGTTAACCCAGATAGAAAAGTGCTAATTTCAAAAAAGTTATTAGCATTATACCCTTTCCCGCCAGAGGTTAGGGCGCGCTGGGAAACACCCCCTAGGGTGGATAAGGCGCTCACACGCTTATCAAAACAAGTGGCGTTACCGTCTCCTGATACGGCCGCCCTCAGGGATCCAGCTGATAGGAGACTGGAAACTACCCTAAAAAGTATATACACACATACTGGTGTTATACTGCGACCAGCCATCGCCTCAGCCTGGATGTGCAGTGCTGGGGTCGTCTGGTTGGATTCCCTGACTGAAAATATTGATACCCTGGATAGGGACAGTATTTTATTGACTATAGAGCAATTAAAGGATGCTTTCCTTTATATGCGAGATGCTCAGAGAGATATTTGCACTCTGGCATCGAGAGTAAATGCGATGTCCATATCTGCCAGAAGGAGTTTATGGACGCGACAGTGGTCAGGTGATGCGGATTCCAAACGACATATGGAAGTATTGCCGTATAAAGGGGAGGAATTATTTGGCGTCGGTCTATCGGATCTGGTGGCCACGGCAACTGCCGGAAAATCCACCTTTTTACCTCAGACCCCCTCCCAACAGAAAAAGACACCGTCTTTTCAGCCGCAGTCCTTTCGGTCCTATAAGAACAAGCGGACAAAAGGACAGTCATATCTGCCTCGGGGCAGAGGAATGGGTAAGAGAGGGCAGCAAGCAGCCCCTGCCCAGGAACAGAAGCCCTCTCAGGGTTCTGCAAAGCCCTCAGCATGACGCTGGGGCCTTACAAGCGGACTCAGGAGCGGTGGGGGGTCGACTCAAGAATTTCAGCGCACAGTGGGCTTGCTTACAGGTGGACCCCTGGATCCTGCAGGTAGTATCTCAGGGTTACAGGTTGGAATTCGAGAAGTCTCCCCCTCGCAGGTTCCTAAAGTCTGCTTTGCCAACGTCTCCCTCAGACAGGGCGACGGTATTGGAAGCCATTCACAAGCTGTTTTCTCAGCAGGTGATAGTCAAGGTACCCCTCCTACAACAGGGAAAGGGGTATTACTCCACGCTATTTGTGGTACCGAAGCCGGACGGCTCGGTAAGACCTATTCTAAATCTGAAATCTTTGAACCTGTACATACAAAAATTCAAGTTCAAGATGGAGTCACTCAGAGCAGTGATAGCGAATCTGGAAGAAGGGGACTTTATGGTGTCCCTGGACATAAAGGATGCTTACCTGCATGTCCCAATTTGCCCTTCACATCAAGGGTACCTCAGGTTCGTGGTGCAAAACTGTCATTATCAGTTTCAGACGCTGCCGTTTGGATTGTCCACGGCACCTCGGGTCTTTACCAAGGTAATGGCCTAAATGATGATTCTTCTGCGAAGAAGAGGCGTATTAATTATCCCTTACTTGGACGATCTCCTGATAAGGGCAAGGTCCAGAGAACAGCTGGAGGACGGAGTAGCACTAACCCAACTAGTGCTGCAACAACACGGGTGGATTCTGAATTTTCCAAAATCTCAGTTGACCCCGACGACACGTCTGCTGTTCCTGGGAATGATTCTGGACACGGTTCAGAAAAAGGTGTTTCTTCCGGAGAAGAAAGCCAGGGAGTTATCCGAACTTGTCAGGAACCTCCTAAAACCAGGGAAAGTGTCTGTGCATCAATGCACAAGAGTCCTGGGAAAGATGGTGGCTTCTTACGAAGCGATTCCATTCGGCAGATTCCACGCACGAACTTTTCAGTGGGATCTGCTGGACAAATGGTCCGGATCACATCTGCAGATGCATCAGCGGATAACCTTATCGCCACGGACAAGGGTGTCTCTTCTGTGGTGGTTGCAGAGTGCTCATCTGTTAGAGGGCCGCAGATTCGGCATACAGGACTGGGTCCTGGTGACCACGGATGCCAGTCTGAGAGGCTGGGGAGCGGTCACACAGGGAAGAAACTTCCAGGGAGTATGGTCAAGCCTGGAGATGTCTCTTCACATAAATATACTGGAGCTAAGAGCGATTTACAATGCTCTAAGTCTGGCAAAACACCTGCTTCAGGGTCAGCCGGTGTTGATCCAGTCGGACAACATCACGGCAGTCGCCCACGTAAACAGACAGGGCGGCACAAGAAGCAGGACAGCAATGGCAGAAGCTGCAAGGATTCTTCGCTGGGCGGAAGATCATGTGATAGCACTGTCAGCAGTATTCATTCCGGGAGTGGACAACTGGGAAGCAGACTTCCTCAGCAGACACGATCTACACCCGGGAGAGTGGGGACTTCATCCAGAAGTCTTCCACATGATTGTGAACCGTTGGGAAAAACCAATGGTGGATATGATGGCGTCCCGCCTCAACAAAAAACTGGACAGGTATTGCGCCAGGTCAAGAGACCCTCAGGCAATAGCTGTGGACGCTCTGGTAACACCGTGGGTGTTCCAGTCAGTGTATGTGTTCCCTCCTCTGCCTCTCATACCAAAAGTACTGAGAATTATACGGCAAAAGGGAGTAAGAACGATACTAGTGGCTCCGGATTGGCCAAGAAGAACTTGGTACCCGGAACTTCAAGAGATGCTCACGGAGGATCCGTGGCCTCTACCTCTAAGACGGGACCTGCTTCAGCAGGGACCGTGTCTATTCCAAGACTTACCGCGGCTGCGTTTGACGGCATGGCGGTTGAACGCCGAATTCTAAGGGAAAAAGGCATTCCGGAAGAGGTCATTCCTACACTGGTAAAAGCCAGGAAGGAGGTGACTGCACAACATTATCACCGCATTTGGAGAAAATATGTTGCGTGGTGTGAGGCCAGGAAGGCCCCCACGGAGGAATTTCAACTGGGTCGATTCCTACATTTCCTGCAAACAGGATTGTCTATGGGCCTCAAATTGGGGTCCATTAAGGTTCAAATTTCGGCCCTGTCGATTTTCTTCCAGAAAGAATTGGCTTCAGTTCCTGAAGTCCAGACTTTTGTAAAAGGAGTACTACATATACAGCCCCCGGTTGTGCCCCCAGTGGCACCGTGGGATCTTAATGTAGTCTTGGATTTTCTCAAATCCCATTGGTTTGAGCCGCTCAAATCGGTGGAGTTGAAGTATCTTACTTGGAAAGTAACCATGCTACTGGCCCTGGCTTCAGCCAGGAGGGTATCAGAATTGGCGGCTTTATCATATAAGAGCCCATATCTGATTTTCCATACGGACAGGGCAGAACTGCGGACGCGTCCTCATTTTCTGCCTAAGGTGGTGCCAGCGTTTCACCTGAACCAGCCTATTGTGGTGCCTGCGGCTACTAACGATTTGGAGGATTCCAAGTTGTTGGACGTGGTCCGGGCATTGAAAATATATATTTCAAGAACGGCGGGAGTCAGAAAGTCTGACTCACTGTTTATATTGTATGCACCCAACAAGATGGGTGCTCCTGCGTCTAAGCAGACGATTGCTCGTTGGATTTGTAGCACAATTCAACTTGCACATTCTGTGGCAGGCTTGCCACAACCTAAATCTGTCAAGGCCCATTCCACAAGGAAAGTGGGCTCATCCTGGGCGGCTGCCCGGGGGGTCTCGGCATTACAACTCTGCCGAGCTGCTACTTGGTCAGGGGCAAACACGTTTGCAAAATTCCACAAATTTGATACCCTGGCTGAGGAGGACCTTGAGTTCTCTCATTCGGTGCTGCAGAGTCATCCGCACTCTCCCGCCCGTTTGGGAGCTTTGGTATAATCCCCATGGTCCTGACGGAGTCCCCAGCATCCACTTAGGACGTTAGAGAAAATAAGAATTTACTTACCGATAATTCTATTTCTCGTAGTCCGTAGTGGATGCTGGGCGCCCATCCCAAGTGCGGATTGTCTGCAATACTTGTACATAGTTATTGTTACAAACAAATTCGGGTTGTTATTGTTGTGAGCCGTCTGTTCAGAGGCTCCTACGTTTGTCATACTGTTAACTGGGTTCAGATCACAAGTTATACGGTGTGATTGGTGTGGCTGGTATGAGTCTTACCCGGGATTCAATATCCTTCCTTATTGTGTACGCTCGTCCGGGCACAGTATCCTAACTGAGGCTTGGAGGAGGGTCATAGGGGGAGGAGCCAGTACACACCACCTAATCCTAAAGCTTTATTTTTGTGCCCTGTCTCCTGCGGAGCCGCTATTCCCCATGGTCCTGACGGAGTCCCCAGCATCCACTACGGACTACGAGAAATAGAATTATCGGTAAGTAAATTCTTATTTTTTCTCAAGGCTATCAGCCTCCCATCCGCAGCCCTTGGATGGGGGGGACAGCCTCGGGCTTCACCCCTGGCCCTTGGGTGGCTGGGGGGGGGACCCCTTGATTGAAGGGGTCCCCACTCCCCCAGGGTACCCCGGCCAGGGGTGACTAGTTGGATATTTAATGCCACGGCCGCAGGGCGCTGTATAAAAGTGACCCCCGGCTGTGGCATTATCTGTCCAGCTAGTGGAGCCCGGTGCTGGTTTCAAAAATACGGGGGACCCCTACGCTTTTTGTCCCCCGTATTTTTGGAACCAGGACCAGGCGCAGAAATATTACGAATGCCCTCATCACTGCCGTGATTTTTGCTTAGTAAATTACCGAGATGACACTTTGAAGAAAAAACGGCATCTCGGTCAAAATCGGGACCTTAGTAAATATACCCCTGTGTCTTTTGTGGATAACAGGAAAATTGGAGGTTGAACGGTTACTTAGAGATGGATATAAAAGGGAAAGCTGCCACTGTCAAGCCAGACTGCTGTTCACCTGGACAGAGCTTTCACTCCAGTTTCCTTGTGCTTCCGCTACATTAGAGCTGTGCTTTAAACATTGCGGCAGGAGCCGGCGGTGCAGAGGACCAGGCAGAGGAAGGGAGGGCTAAGCTCTCACCTCTAGGAGGATGCTGCATGCCTCCAGGGCTGTGAGAGGGACGCAGGCAGCGCTGACTGGAAGTCATAAGGAGAGAGTAGTAGCAGCTCTGATAACCAGGAATCAAGCGCCAGCCACTGTGACTGAGGGGAGGTGGAGCATCCAGTCTAGGCATTGGTTACCAGGGCTGTCAAACAGCTAGAAGCTAAACAAATTTGCTGGTAACGACAATTCATTCTGACAAAGTCTTAGAATCAGCCAGTGTGTACCCACTACATCGCTAGCGATGCACGCTCCTGCTGGTCACTAGTGACATCCCCCATCGTCTGTACATGCAGCTAAATCTGGGGATGTGATGTCACTAGCGATGTCATGCTGCTGAATGCAGCATAGCCCCACCTTCCCCCGCCGTCACTGTGTACCCAGCTGAAGAGTTACAGGAGTGCCTGCACACAGGAGGCAGCCAATGAGAGTGTAAGTGTGCTAAGCACCCACACGCACTCATACATCCAGGGAGTCAAAGCACTCACAGCTAGAAGCTAAATGCTTATTAATTATAACAGCCATTTAGAAGTACTTTGGAAGGCAATGTTTAAAGCTGTTAGAATTAGAGCCATGAGACAGCATATTAGTGCAGCTAAATAGATACATTGCCTGTACATAAAGTTAGCTGTTACTGAGTAACATTATTATACACTGTGAATACCTTTATGCTAATCTGCTTGGATTTATACCATCAAAAGACTTATGCCAACAGCACTAATAATTTAAAACTAATGCCAACAGACGCAGGCAGGACTGTTATAGATCAATGGGTCAACAGTCAGAAGGTCGAAATGGTGAAAAGGTGGACAGGTAAATGGTCAACACTTGAAAAGGTCGACATGAGTTTTTGATGTTATTTTGGTGTCAGAATTTCCCTTCTAGCACATGGACCCCCTCGCTTTGCTCGCCATGCTTCAAGCAAGGTTTACCGTTCTGAATTGTAGTCCACGTGGATGGCAAAGTATAAAAAAGTCCTAAAAATGCTGGGGGGGATGGGGGGGGGAATCTCAAAAACTCATGTCGGCCATATGCTGTGTCGACCATTGTCATTTTGACCATTTGAACCTGTTGACCTTTTGACCACGTCGACCATTTGGTTTCAGATGTTTAACTGTTGACTGTTTAACAGTCGACCTATCATATGGGTACAGGCAGGACAGTGGGCTCAGACTGTACAGTTAAACAGAAAGGACTAGACTGTCATCAGACTCTATATACAGATATAACATGTGCAGAGAAATTTAGATTTGGGTGGGTTATATTGTTTCTGTGCAGGGTAAATACTGGCTGCTTTATTTTTACACTGCAATTTAGATTTCAGTTTGAACACACCCCGCCCAAATCTCTCTCTCTCTCTCTCTGCACATCTTACAGGAGCACTAAACTAAATGTAATCTGGGTGTGCTGTGACTTCAGGGTTGTCGCTATAAATTATTTATTTATTTATTACCAGTTATTTATATAGCGCACACATATTCCGCAGCGCTTTACAGAGAATATTTGCCCATTCATATCAGTCCCTGCCCCAGTGGAGCTTACAATCTAGATTCCCTACCACTTGTACACACAGACACATTCACTAGAGTTAATTTTGTTGGGAGCCAATATATATTTGGACTGTGGGAGGAAACCGGAGAACCCGGAGGAAACCCACGCAAGCACTGGGAGAATATACAAACTCCACACAGTTAGGGCCATGGTAGGAATCAAACCCATGACCTCAGTGCTGTGAGGCAGTAATGCTAACCATTACATAACCCTAGAGGCACTGATTCCTGGCAGTCTGCAGCCCTGGCATTCCCAGAGTATTACTAGAAAGTACCTGAGTGTTATTGTTGCAAGCATAGCTATTGTTTAGCATTGTAATTTGTAGTGAAACATTGACTGGTACCTTTGTTGAAATATAAGCTTATTTGGAGAAAATAAAATAACCTTCAAAGATCAGGACCCAGGGTTCGAGTAATTTATTAAAGTTAAAATATAAGCCTGTCATCCACAATGTACCATATATATTATGTAGAAGATATACATCAAAACTTGGGTGGAGGCGCATTTATATACCACCTTGGCTTAAGGGGAGGGTTACATAAACATGTGCTTTTACTATTTGTTTTAGATGCAAGCTCGACAGTGAGTATGCAGCTTTAATAGCAATATAATTGATTGTGTATATTTAAAAAATAAAAAAAAATTATAATAACAAAAATGAAATATAGCCAATATATAGTACAGCACAGCCTTTTCTCATGTCTGAACTCCATTTTGCTAATACACTGCTCAAAAAAATAAAGGGAACACTAAAATAACACATCCAAGATCTGAATGAATTAAATATTCTTATTAAATACTTTGTTCTTTACATAGTTGAATGTGCTGACAACAAAATCACACAAAAATTATCAATGGAAATCAAATTTACTAACCCATGGAGGTCTGGATTTGGAGTCACCCTCAAAATTAAAGTGGAAAAACACACTACCGGCTGATCCAACTTTGATGTAATGTCCTTAAAACAAGTCAAAATGAGGCTCAGTAGTGTGTGTGGCCTCCACGTGCCTGTATGACCTCCCTACAACCCACACAAGTGGCTCAGGTAGTGCAGCTCTTCCAGGATGGCACATCAGTGCGAGCTGTGGCAAGAAGGTTTGCTGTGTCTGTCAGCGTAGTGTCCAGGGCATGGAGGCGCTACCAGAAGACAGGCCAGTACATCAGGAGACGTGGAGGAGGCCGTAGGAGGGCAACAACCCAGCAGCAGGACCGCTACCTCCGCCTTTGTGCAAGGAGGAACAGGAGGAGCACTGCCAGAGCCCTGCAAAATGATCTCCAGCAAGCTACAAATGTGAATGTGTCTACTCAAACGATCAGAAACAGACTCCATGAGGGTGGTATGAGGGCCCGACGTCCACAGGTGGGGGTTGTGCTTACAGCCCAACACCGTACAGAACGTTTGGAATTTGCCAGAGAACACCAAGATTGGCAAATTCGCCACTGGCGCCCTGTGCTCTTCACAGATGAAAGCAGGTTATCACTGAGCACATGTGACAGACGTGACAGAGTCTGGAGACGCCAAGGAGAATGTTCTTCTGCCTGCAACATCCTCCAGTATGACCGGTTTGGCAGTGGGTCAGTAATGATGTGGGGTGGCATTTCTTTGGGGGGCCGCACAGCCCTCCATGTGCTCGCCAGAGGTAGCCTGACTGCCATTAGGTACCGAGATGAGATCCTCAGACCCCTTGTGAGACCATATGCTGGTGCGGTTGGCCCTGGGTTCCTCCTAATGCAAGACAATGCTAGGCCTCATGTGGCTGGAGTGTGTCAGCAGTTCCTGCAAGACGAAGGCATTGATGCTATGGACTGGCCCGCCCGTTCCCCAGACCTGAATCCAATTGAGCACATCTGGGACATCATGTCTCGCTCCATCCACCAATGCCACGTTGCACCACAGACTGTCCAGGAGTTGGCGGATGCTTTAGTCCAGGTCTGGGAGGAGATCCCTCAGGAGACCATCCGCCACCTCATCAGGAGCATGCCCAGGCGTTGTAGGGAGGTCATACAGGTACGTGGAGGCCACAGACACTACTGAGCCTCATTTTGACTTGTTTTAAGGACATTACATCAAAGTTGGATCAGCCTGTAGTGTGTTTTTCCACTTTCATTTTGAGTGTGACTCCAAATCCAGACCTCCATGGGTTAATAAATTTGATTTCCATTGATCATTTTTGTGTGATTTTGTTGTCAGCACATTCAACTATGTAAAGAACAAAGTATTTAATAAGAATATTTCATTCATTCAGATCTAGGATGTGTTATTTTAGTGTTCCCTTTATTTTTTTGAGCAGTGTATATTGGGATACATTCCTTGATTGCTTATGTAACTTGGATTTAAAAAATAACATTACATTCTCTTTTATGCTGTATCTCTCTTTTATGTTTGTGGTAGTATTGTCAGGATAACTTACCACTTAGAAAGAAGGTTTTAAGCAGTAATATATCTAGTAGTAATGGGGGAGATGTTTATAATTTTATATATTTGGTGGACCTTTGGCAGAAGGAAAGCTAGAACAGTGTTTTACAATACCAGTGTTCAAGCCCCCGCCCCCGTCCCCCCGGTAATCTGACTTTTAAAGATAGGGGAGTTGTATTATATGTCAGCAGTCATTTAATCTCCATTCATTATGTAGACACCATAATGTCGACATGGCCTGTTCATCAACATGTTTACGCTGTCAATAGTTAACATGTCAACATTCACAATATCTACACTGACATAAGGTCGACATCTTCAAAATGTTGACATTAGTAATGTCAAAAGTCAGAATGTCAACACTCACATTTTAACCTAATCTAACCCTAACTTCAGCCTAACTGTAAGCCTAATTGCGAGTGTTGATGCTGTGACTGTCGACATTTTGAGTATGTCTGCATTATTTCAATGTCAACATTGCGAATGTCATCATGTTAAATGTTGACTTTATGAACATACTGAAGTCCTGAATCTCAAAATGCAGAGAATGACGACATTATGGTTTCAACATTCTGAATGTCAACATACTGACTACTGTACATCCCAAAGATGACTACTGTATGCTTTAACACAGGCGAATGGATGAAAATGACTGAGGAACTTATCCTTGAAATCTGGACTGTTAGTGAGATTGAGAATTTAAGATGGGAAATATAATGTATATTGTTTGTTTAAGTTTAATTTACATAAATGTCACTGACTATAAAATTGACACAAATGAGATGATTTTTGATCTGCCGTTTGCCACAAACTGTCATAGAAAAATATCAGAAAACCCTTTGGATTAATGTTTTCACTACCTGGGCTCTATGGTATTTAAAATCTTTAAATGAATGCATCCTGCAGTTCAGATGGTAGCTCCAAGTCACTAATAATTAGAGATGAGCGGGTTCGGTTTTACTCAGATTTACCCGAATCTCCTTATTGGCTATTAGACGTCACGTATTTTGGATAGCCAATAAGAAGAATTCAGAAAATAAGAAATGGCGATAATTCTGGCGTAAAGAACCGAGTAAATCCAAACCCGCTCATCTCTACCAATAATACATTTAATGTTGTTGTTCATTGATTCCCTCCATTCTGTTTCCATTATGTGATATTCAGCAGAGTATACAAACGAGTGTGTTACACCGATTATAACTATGAGGTTAAAGGCATGTGGTTTATTGCAAATGAATTGACATTTGCAATGATGAATTGTACACAATGACTATCATTTAATTTAAATGTGTGTCTGTTTCTTTTCATCTACAGACGGCTTATGCACTGCCAACACTAGCTTTTGCGTTTGTGTGTCACCCATCAGTCCTTCCCATATACAGCGAACTAAGAGAGTAAGAATAAAACTCATATCTATGTATTAAATTTATGCCTCCAGGGTTCACTTTATGTATATACTGTAAATGTATGATCTAGGTTCCATAATATTAGCCTAAAATAGGCTAGCTGTGCTCAGTTGTAGACAGAGATTACTTTGTCATGTTAACAATAAACTTGTCAACAGTAGCAATGATAGAATGGTAATTTTAACATCTAATTGTAATCACAGTATTACAATAAAGTTCTGTTTCTCTAGCATCCATAAGGGATATTGGAGAACTAGTACGATGGGGTATAGACGGGGTCCAAAGGAGCCGGTGCACTTTAAATTTCTTCAACTGGGTGTGCTGGCCCCTCCCCTTTATGCCCCCTCCCACAGGCAGTTTAGAAAAAAGTGCCCTCAAGAGAGGATACACATTCTGGAGCTCCAGAGAGTTTCTTTAATAACTTTATTATTTTCGGTATGCAGTTTGGGCAACAGCATACATGCACCGTGGGAATTAGGGGTGGGACAGTCACCGGCCTCTGTAAGGTGTCAGCCACTTCCCCGCTGCAGGACCACCATCTGGAGAGGTTGTTGTACAGCAGGGCACTGCGCCTTAGCGGTCACAATCGCAGCACGCCGCACACCCCTAACATTGCCTGAAGGTGACGACAGTGGTGAGTACAAACGGGGGCCCCACTAGGGGGTCCCCCGGTTCTTGGTGCGGCAAAGACACAGGGGCGGCATACGGGACCCTCCTGGGGGGGACCCGCTGTAGTTCCCCTGTGTACACTGGCAGCGGTAGTGAAAACTAACACTTGCTGTGATGTTTTACACTTATATGGAGACTTTGCCAGTATAAATATCACTGAAGCTCCAGCGCCATTACAGAGTGGGATCAGCGGCGTTTTGGTGCCTTCCTCAGCAGCAGGCACACAGCTCCTCCAGACACTCAGGATACGCAGGAAAACTGGTACAGGGTGTAGCAAAGGGGTAAAGCCGCTATTGTACACAATCTGTGTCCTGAAAAGAACTAATACTCCGGTGATAACAGCTTGTAGCCTCATTGGGGATTTTTAGCTTGGGTGCACTGTTCCCTTTTCTGTCTCCCTCTCACATACAGTAAGGGCAGACTTGCTGTTGTATTACTTGTCTGTATGTATGTGTATATAAGTGGTTTACTGTAAACATGGTAAAACACCAATTATGCAGTGTATGTCATACCAGATTCTCTCCCTCTACATCTGGTTCCATATCATGTGATCAATGCAGCCAGTCCTCACAACTCGGTGAGGGGGCTGGGAGGGGAAAGGGGGGGGGGGTCAAGAGTCTTCCTGGGTAGGTGCCATAAAATCCATGATGTCGGATATGTCATCTCAGCTCACTGCTTATACTCAAAAGACTCAACAACTGCAGGAGGCTGTTCCACAGCCCCCTCTCTAGATCAGGACCACAAAGTGTGGGTTACCTGCTTTACTCTCAGTCTCTGATGAGGAGACACAGGAGGGGGGGGGGAGAATTGGATCCGGTTATTCTAGCTATTCGGGACGTGTTAAAACTCCTTCTAGAGGACGCTGCGGCACAGCAGTCGTTTATGTTAACACAGAACAAACTCAGTGTCACTTTCCCTGATTCTGCAGAGATAGATGACCTGTTTAAGTTAGCCTAGAAAAATCCAGATAAAAAATAGCAACTGTCAAGACGGTTTTTGCACACTTTCTTATTTGCGCCTGAAGGCAGGAAAATCTGGGAAGAACCCCCAGCTGTTGACGTATCAGTCTCTCGGTAGACTGCCAGCTCCTGGCTCCTTTACCATAAAGGACCCTGGGGATAGAAAAATAGAGACTACACTGAAGTCTATCTACACAGCAGCAGGTATATCACAAAGACCGGTCATAGCAGGTTGCTGGATGACTCGTGCCATTCATACGTGGGCTACTCAAATTCAGGAGGGCCTCTCAGGGAATATGTCCCTGGTCTCTCCTAATACACATTCAGGACGTGTTATGATTCCCGTACTCCAGACCAGAGGAGATCTTATGGCAGAGGTCTGAGTACTGGAAAGATATACTGGTTGTGGGAGCAGGAGAGCCTAGTAACCCCTGGCGCCCTAACTCCGTTGTCTCGCCCGTGTTATCAGAAATCCCCTGCGAGACTATGGTTGCTTGAGCCCATGGCAGCCGCGTTCGAAGGGCGGATTATGTCTGCCCAACCCCGATGCCCCCTCAGGTCTTAATGGGAGACAAAGGGAAATCCGAGACAGGGTGATAACAAGGGGCCCTCTGACTAAGCAACCAGGCCAGGGGTTACAAGCTAACTAACTAAACCAAAAAGTATGTGCGGACTAGCCGCCAGGGAAAAGGACAACCAAAGATCCACTGATCCGTAACTCCTATCCAGCACCGCTGGATACCAGAGTGGATCAGGGGGAGCGGAATCCTCCGCAAAAGCTCCAGAACACAAAGATACAAAATAATAAACAGTAAGCGGTCAAGCCGCAACACACGGCTACGCCGCGACTCACGAACACCACAGGATGTTAAAGGTGCTCGGTCAGACTCCAGGAACAGATGACAATTTCCGAGTACAGGATCACTGAGGACAGGAACAACCGGATAGAGCAGGACTGGAAACTCTCTGTAACCAACACAGGCAAACAGGAAGCTATCACCGGCGTCTGTGAGAAGTCCAAAGGGTGCTTATAACTGTGAGCTCCCCAATCAGGAGCCAGACTGGGTAATCACAAGTAATGCCGTGCAGCTTGCATGCTGCACGGCCAGCACACCATTATACAATTAGAAAAGACCCAGCAACGGGGAACGCGGCCCGAACGTGGCGTCCCCGTTGCTAGGGTCTGAGCGGCTCCATGCGCCCGGCGTCTAGCGTTGCCAGGGAGCCGGCGGCTGTACGCGCACGGCGTCCCTGGTTGCTAGGCGCCGGGCCGCACCGACGAGCGGACCCCGGCGCCTAACAGTACCCCCCCTTGAGGAGGGGTCAAGGAACCCCTAAAGCCCGGTTTCCGAGGAAATTCTCGAAAAAATGCCCTCTTGAGCCTCGGGGCATGGAGATCCTTATCCAGGACCCAAGACCTTTCTTCTGGACCATAACCTCTCCAATGCACCAAAAAATAAAGCCGACCCCGGGACAACTTGGAATCGAGAACCTTCTCCACCAAGAACTCCTGCTGACCCTGTATAACTATTGGTGATCTCCCCTGAGATATCTTACGAGGAAATCTACTGGACGAAACATATGGTTTCAGCAATGGGCAATGGAAAGTATTTCCGATCCGTAAAGTTTTTGGTAAACGTAACCGGAAGGCAACTGGATTGACTTTTTTGATAATGTGAAATGGTCCAATAAATTTAGGACCCAATCTGGCTGAGGTTTGTCGAAGTTTAATGTTGCGAGTCGACAACCACACCCTATCTCCTACTTTAAAAGTGCACGGCCGCCGGAGCCTGTCAGAAAATCTCTTTTCCTGAAATGCCGCTTTTCTGAGAGCCAGGTGCACTTTTCTCCAAATGAGCCTAAGATGAGAGGTCAAGGTCAGTGAGGAGACAGAGGAATGTTGAAAAAAGGAATTAGCTCTGGGGTGAAAACCAAAAACTGCAAAAAATGGAGACACATTGGTGGAGGAATGACAGGCATTATTGTAAGCGAACTCCGCCAATGGAAGAAACTCAGACCAGTCATTTTGGAGTTTGGCCGAGTACAACCGCAAATATTGTTTTAGTGATTGATTAACTCGCTCAGTCTGCCCGTTGGATTGGGGATGGTAGCCTGACGTTAAAGATAATTTCATCTTCAATGAGACACAAAAAGATTTCCAAAACTGTGCAATGAATTGTGGACCCCGATCGGAAACAATATCAGTGGGTAACCCATGGAGTCTGAAAACATGGCGGAGGAACAAGACTGCCAATCCCTGGGCAGATGGCAATCGGGGAAGAGCAATGAAATGGGCCATTTTACTAAAACGGTCCACTACCACCCATATGACTCGGCATCCGGCTGACAGAGGGAGGTCCACCACAAAATCCATGGAGATATGAGACCATGGCCTAAGAGGAACATTCAAGGGCATAAGCTGACCGATAGGCAAAGAACGGGGAACTTTATGCTGTGCACAGACCTGACACGAAAAAACAAACTCCTTAATGTCTTTGGAAAGACCAGGCCACCATACTGAGCGGGAGACTAATTCCAAAGACTTAGCGATTCCCGGATGCCCGGCAACTTTGCTATCATGAAACTCCGTCAAAACAGTTGCTCTCAAAAACTCAGGGACAAAAAGACGACCAGCAGGAGTATTTCCAGGAGCCTGATGTTGAAGCAGCTTTAACTGGGTAAATAAATCCTGTGTGAGGCCTGCCCGAATGACTGAAGACGGAAGTATGGGAGTAACAGGACTGTTGTCTTGAACTGGAAGAAAACTGCGTGACAGGGCATCTGCCTTGGTATTCTTGGAACCTGGCCTGAAGGTGATAATGAATTTGAAACGAGTAAAAAATAAAGCCCAACGAGCCTGCCGGGCATTCAGTCGTTTAGCTGATTCAATGTATTGAAGATTTTTGTGATCAGTCAAAACTGAAATGATATGAGTCGCTCCCTCAAGCCAATGCCTCCACTCCTCGAAAGCCCATTTAATAGCCAGCAATTCCCGGTTACCAACATCGTAGTTGGATTCAGCAGAAGAGAATTTTCTGGACATAAAGGCACAAGGGTGTAATTCAAGGGAATCCGGATCCTTCTGAGATAGGATAGCCCCTACTCCAACCTCTGAGGCATCAACCTCAACAATGAAAGGCAATTCTGGGTTGGGGTGTCTGAGGACAGGGGCTGAGACAAAGGCTTGTTTCAAGGCCTGAAAAGATAGCTCGGCTTCACGTGACCAATTGGTAGGATCCGCTCCCTTCTTAGTCAGTGCCACAATGGGAGCAACTAGGTCAGAGAAAGAGTGAATAAATCTTCTATAGTAGTTCGCAAACCCTAAAAAGCGCTGAATTGCTTTTAAGTTGGTGGGTTGCGCCCAACTAAGGATGGCTTGGAGCTTCTTTGGTTCCATACGGAATCCCCGAGGGGAAATAATGTATCCTAAAAAGGATACCTCCGTGACATGAAATTCACACTTCTCCAGCTTGGCATATAGGTGATTTTCACGTAATTTTTTTTAGAACCTGACGCACCTGGGTAACATGTTGTTCTACAGAGTCAGAATAAATCAAAATATCGTCTAAGTAGACTACAACGAATTTTCCAAGAAATTCACGGAGCACATCGTTAATGAGATCCTGGAAAACTGCCGGAGCGTTAGACAGGCCGAATGGCATAACCAGATACTCATAGTGGCCTGACTGAGTACTGAATGCCGTTTTCCACTCATCCCCTGACTTGATTCTGATGAGGTTATATGCTCCTCTCAGGTCAATCTTAGAAAAAATCACAGCCGAACGTAGCTGATCAAAGAGGACAGAGATCAGTGGCAGAGGGTAAGTATTTTTTACTGAGATTTTATTCAAGGCTCTAAAGTCAATGCAGGGTCTGAGTGAACCATCCTTCTTCTCTACGAAGAAGAAGCCTGCACTTAAAGGGGATTTAGATGGCCTGATAAATCCTTTCCCTAGGCTTTCTTTAACATACTCATTCATGGCCACAGTTTCAGGTCCGGACAATGCATATAACCTTCCCTTAGGCAAAGTGGCACCAGGAATTAGCTCAATAGCACAATCATAAGGCCTATGGGGAGGCAGAATATCCGCATTGCCCTTGGAAAAAACATCAACAAAATCCTGGTATTCCACAGGAATGGGTGCGGGAATGGCAGCAGCTATTCTGATGGGAAGCGTAATACATTCCTTATTACAGATGGTACCCCATTGTGAGATCTCCCCCGACTGCCAATCAATGATGGGATTATGAAAGGCCAGCCAAGGGTGACCCAGAACCACTGGAACTGCTGGGCAATGGGTGAGGAAAAACTCAATTTTTTCAGAATGCAGAGCTCCTACCGAGAGTAGAACAGGAGGTGTACAGAGAGAAATAACCCCATTGGACAAGGGACTCCCATCTAAACCATGCATGGTGATACACCTACCCAAGGCTAACTGAGGAATACCTAAGGTCTTGGCCCATGTCAAATCCATAAAGTTCCCTGCAGCTCCACTGTCCACAAAAACAGAGACCGAGGAACAGAGGCTGCCAAAGGAAACTTTAGCTGGGACTAACAGTGAATTATTTGAGGAGATAAGCTGCAGACCAAAGTGAACCCCCTCACAATTCACTTGGTCGAGACGTTTCCCGACTTGTTCGGACAACTACGGGCAAAATGTCCCTTACCTCCACAGTATAAACAAAGACCAGAACTTTGCCTTCTGGTTCTTTCTTCAGGAGACAGTTTGGAGAGACCTATCTGCATAGGCTCCTCTATGTCCACAGGGATGGAAAAAACACAAGGAGTTGACCCGACAGATGCTCCTTTTTCAGCCCTCCGCTCTCTGAGCCGACGATCAATCTTAATAGAGAGCTCCATGAGTTTATCGAGAGTCTCAGGAGCGGGATACTGAAGGAGACTGTCTTTTATAGACTCAGATAAGCCGAGGCGAAACTGACTGCGCAGGGCTGGGTCATTCCATCCACAGTCGTTCGACCAACGGCGAAACTCCGTACAATAAATCTCTGCGGGATTCCTACCCTGTCTGAGAGCACGCAACTGACTCTCGGCGGATGCCTCTCTATCAGGGTCGTCATACAATAGCCCTAAAGACTTTAGAAAGGCGTCTACAGAAAATAAAGCCGGATCGTCTGTCTTTAAACCAAAAGCCCAGGTCTGAGGATCCCCCTGAAGCAGAGAAATAATAATTCCAACCCGCTGAGCCTCCGTACCTGAGGAGACTGGTCTCAAACGAAAATAAAGTTTACAAGACTCTTTAAAATTAAAAAACTGTTTTCTATCCCCAGAAAAACGGTCAGGCAGATGCATTTTTGGTTCAGGAATGACCCTCGGGGAAGTCCGTAACAGATCTTCCTGTGACCTCACCCGAAGGGACAGATCCTGAACCATCTGAGTAAGCTCTTGAATCTGGCTAACTAGAAGCTGGCCAGGATTTGGCCCGACACCGGTGGGATTCATGAGGCCGACAAATCTCCCAACTGAACAAGGGAAAAAATTAACTCCTGTTTAATTTTAAATTTAGTCTGGCCGGTGATAATGTTATGATTCCCGTACTCCAGACCAGAGGAGATCTTATGGCAGAGGTCTGAGTACTGGAAAGATATACTGGTTGTGGGAGCAGGAGAGCCTAGTAACCCCTGGCGCCCTAACTCCGTTGTCTCGCCCGTGTTATCAGAAATCCCCTGCGAGACTATGGTTGCTTGAGCCCATGGCAGCCGCGTTCGAAGGGCGGATTATGTCTGCCCAACCCCGATGCCCCCTCAGGTCTTAATGGGAGACAAAGGGAAATCCGAGACAGGGTGATAACAAGGGGCCCTCTGACTAAGCAACCAGGCCAGGGGTTACAAGCTAACTAACTAAACCAAAAAGTATGTGCGGACTAGCCGCCAGGGAAAAGGACAACCAAAGATCCACTGATCCGTAACTCCTATCCAGCACCGCTGGATACCAGAGTGGATCAGGGGGAGCGGAATCCTCCGCAAAAGCTCCAGAACACAAAGATACAAAATAATAAACAGTAAGCGGTCAAGCCGCAACACACGGCTACGCCGCGACTCACGAACACCACAGGATGTTAAAGGTGCTCGGTCAGACTCCAGGAACAGATGACAATTTCCGAGTACAGGATCACTGAGGACAGGAACAACCGGATAGAGCAGGACTGGAAACTCTCTGTAACCAACACAGGCAAACAGGAAGCTATCACCGGCGTCTGTGAGAAGTCCAAAGGGTGCTTATAACTGTGAGCTCCCCAATCAGGAGCCAGACTGGGTAATCACAAGTAATGCCGTGCAGCTTGCATGCTGCACGGCCAGCACACCATTATACAATTAGAAAAGACCCAGCAACGGGGAACGCGGCCCGAACGTGGCGTCCCCGTTGCTAGGGTCTGAGCGGCTCCGTGCGCCCGGCGTCTAGCGTTGCCAGGGAGCCGGCGGCTGTACGCGCACGGCGTCCCTGGTTGCTAGGCGCCGGGCCGCACCGACGAGCGGACCCCGGCGCCTAACAGGACGCTGCACACGTCCTGTGTGACTCTCTCAAGGTGATAGGCAATATTAATGCTAGGACCACTGCTATGGCAGTGTCGGCGTGCAGAGCTTTGTGGTTGCGTCAGTGGATAGCGGACGCAGAGTCCAAGCGCAGTGTAGAGCCTCTCCCTTTTTCAGGGGATTGGCTGTTCGGGTGGAATTGGATACGCGGATTTCTAAAGTAACTGCGGGGGAAATCCACGTTTCTCCCCTCTGCGGCCCCGGGGCCGTCTACCCAGTCCTTTCGGTCTAACAGATTTAGATCTAGGGCCAGAGGTGCTTCCAATGCGGCTAGAGGCACCAGAGGTAAGACAAGAAAACCAGCAATCGCAGGGTTCTCAGGAGAGCACCAGTTCAGCTTCCACTAAGGCCTCAGCATGACGGTGCCCACCCACCTCGAGGTGGGAGCTCGGCTGCGTCACTTCAGCCACATCTGGGAAAGCTCCTGCCAGGATACCTGGGTAAAGGACCTCATTTCTCAGGGCTACAAGCTGGAGTTGGACCGCGCTCCTCCCCAACGATTTTTCAAATCAAGCTTACCAGCTTTGGAGGATATGTGTGTTACGCTGCAACATGCCATCCTAAAATTGGTCCAGTCCCAAGTCATTGTTCCAATGCCACTGCAAAAACAGGGAAAGGGTTACTACTCCAATCTGTTCGTGGTACCAAAACCGGACAGTTCAGTAAGGCCCATAAAATCCTTGAACCCTTACCTAAAGGTTTTCAAGTTCAAGATGGAATCCTTGCGAGAAGTAATTGCGGGCCTTGAAGAATGGGAGTTCATGGTCTCACTGGATATAAAGGATGCCTATCTCCATATCCCGATTTGGCCACCTTAACAGGCTTATCTGAGGTTTGCCCTGCTGAACGAATACTACCAGTTCCAGTCGCTACCCTTCGGACTGTCCACAGTTCCTAGGGTGTTCACGAAGGTGATGGCGGAGATGATGTTCCAACTCCGGGTCCAGGGGGTCAATATTGTCCCTTATCTGGACGATCTCTTGATAAAAGCGAGATCCAGGGAGAGCTTTTATTGCTCCATATAGACCGCACTATCCAACTTCTGTCACACTATGGGTGGATCCTCAATTTAGAGAAGTCCCATCTGGAGCCAGCGGCTCCTGTTTCCGCTGATTCCATTGCTCCCAAGCGTGCTCAAGCGAATCAGGTATCAAGGAGTACAGGCAATTCTGATTGCCCCGGATTGGCCTAGGAGGGCGTGGTACGCGGATCTTCTGGACATGTCTGTTGAAGACCCTTGGCCTCTACCACTGAAAAGAGATCTTCTTCAACAAGGACCGTTCGTCTACCAGGACTTACGGCGACTTTGTTTGACAGCATGGAGGTTGAGTGGAACATCCTCGCTCACAAGGGCCTTTCCAAAAAGGTTATTGCTACCATGGTTCAAGCCAGGAAACCTGTGATGTCAAAACACTATTATCATATCTGGAGAAGATGTCTTTTGGTGTGAGGAACGCACGTATCCGCCTGCAGAGTTCTACTTGGGACGTTTCCTCCATTTCCTGCAGGCTGGTGTGGATAAGGGCTTACATCTGGGTTCCATTAAGGTCCAGATTTCAGCTCTCTCCATTTTCTTCCAGAAGAAATTGGCAATGTTGCCAGAAGTTCAGACCTTCTTGCAAGGGGTACTTCACATGCAACCTCATTTTGTGCCACCCTTGGCACCCTGGGATTTGAATGTAGTGTTGGAATTTCTACAATCCTCCTGGTTTGAACCTCTTGTAGAAGACAAGTACGTTGAAGACGGTGATGTTATTGGCCCTGGCTTCTGCTAGGCGTGTCTCAGAATTGGGGGCCTTATCGTGTAAAAGTCCCTACTTGGTCTTCTACGAGGACAGAGCGGAGCTCAGGACTAGGCAGCAGTTCCTGCCGAAGGTTGTCTCTACATTCCACTTGAATCAACCTATAGTATTGTGGTTTCGCCAAGTTCTGGCGCTTCTGCTCCTCCGGAGGCATTGAATGCTGTGCGAGCCTTGAAGATCTATGTCAAGAGAACGGCTCGGATCAGAAACACAGATTCCTTGTTTGTACTATATGATGCGCAGAAAAAGGGTTGCCCTGCTTCAAAACAGTCCATTGCTCGTTGGATTAGGCTTACTATCCAACAGGCCTATGTGTCGGCAGCCTTACCTGTTCCACAGTCTCTGGAGGCCCACTCAACAAGATCGATGGGATCTTCCTGGGTGGCTGCCCGTGGAGTCTCGGCCTTGCAACTATGCCGAGCTGCTACCTGGTCGGGAAGAACACCTTTGTGAAGTTCTACAAGTTTGATTCCCTGGCCAAAGAGGATAAACAGTTTGGGCAGGTGGTGCTGCAGGCGCCTCCGCACATTCCCGTCCTTTCTGGAAGCTTTGGGACGTCCCCATTGTACTAATTCCCCAATATCCCTTATGGATGCTAGAGAAAATAGGATTTGAATTACCTACCGGTAAATCCTTTTCTCGTAGTCCATAAGGGATATTGGGCGCCTGCCTCAGTGGGTTCACTTTTCTGCAGGTTGTCTCTTATATGGTTACCTGTTCAGCTGTTGCGGTTTGTTACCAGCCGTTGCTGGTCGTTTTATGTTATTGATGTGCTGGTGTGTGAATCTTACCACTCGTTATGTTCCTTCTCTCAAGTATGTCCTTTCTCCTTCGGGCACTATTTTACCTATAACTGCCTGTGGGAGGGGACATAGAGGGGAGGAGCGAGCACACCCAGTTGAAGAAATTTCAAGTGTACCGGCTCCTTTGGACCCCGTTTATACCCCATTGTAGTAATTCCCCAATATCCCTTATGGACTACGAGAAAATGATTTACCGATAGGTAATTAAAATCCTATTCTCCTTAGAAAGCCATAACATGAGTGATTTAATCCTCACTTAATAAATGTGGACTAGAGACATGCATATTGTCCCTTGTACATCCTTCAGGATCCTAAACAGCCAAATGGAGAAAGAAGAAGCAGTTTGCGTGTATCTGCGTGACGGTCCCTAATGTTTTGGGCGTGTAAGGCAATTAGATTTTTATAGCATGGAATGTGTGAGCACCTTCAGTTCTTTACTGCTTATTATTTACAGAATTTGGCTTTTTTTAGATACAGCCAACCCCACTAGCACTAGTGGATACTTTGTAGGGGTAGGCTACAAGCTCAACGCCATAAAAGCCAGTGCTCATTTAATATTTCTGGATGTTAAATAGAAAATGCACTTACAACAAATGGTCGTGGTATAAGTGAGCATAGGGTGACACAGGCAAGCTAATGCATTTCCTAATTTGTCCCAGTTGTGAAATGCTGTCAAATATGCTATGACGATATCTAGTAAGATTGACAGGCTGTCTTCAGGATGATTGCATGGCCTTACGCTTGTGCATGGAGTTAGAAGCATGAACCTTGTACTATAAAAACATAGGTCTCTGCATGTATCTATACTATTAAATCTAAACATATAGTTAGCCTGGAACATACATTGAGTGATGTGCATGTCCACCCACAGTTCCTTAAGTGAGAATTAAAACCTTAATCATGTTTTCAATTTGGGAGTATTGTCACTGCTATAACAGGAGCATGCTAATAACGTCTGCATTGAAAAGGATTTTACTGACCTTGAAAATTTCATTTGTGTAAAGTTTTTTTTTTCTTTCATTTTAGATAAAACTTTAATCAACCATACTCGATACATAAAATATATTTGTAAATTATTTAATATATAATGTGCCTTTTTTATTATTCTGGATAATTCCAGTTGGTAGGTACAGTTTAAAGTTCTTCAAAGTTCATTTTACCAATATTAGCTATTTGTGATAGAACTTGCTTATCAATCTCAAGACGTTTAACATGTACAGTAGGTGCTTTTTATGCTGAAACGGTATAATCCGCTAGTCGCTTTCCCTGACATGGTTACATGTGCTTTCCCTTACATGGTTACATGTGATGTTATCAATCAGAAACGGCAGCTGCCCCTCTGCACCCTTGGATCCTCCCAAGTGTGTGCCGACCAGCAGTGATTGGCAGCCCGGTGGCACCCCCACCCGGTAGTTGCAAAGAGGAGCAACCACCAGGGAAATGTAATCAAGCAGCGCGCTTGTCCGCCTGTGTAGATCCGGCGGTTGCAGAGAGGAGCAGTCACCAGGGACCTGTAAACATAACAGATTATCAATACTTACCGATTACTTTATATATTTATATGTCATTCTTGTTAGGGTTTACATTTTTATTTCTACAAGTTGTGCATTATATGTCCCTTCTATAAAACCATATCAGATATCAGTGTGCTGTGTAAATACATAGAAAGCTTGGTGAATTCTTGCCCCACCATTATTAGGCTGGGTATGCAGCTGCCCAACCGAGCGACCAATTTGGTAAGCATACACACCTACCAATCGGCCTCTCGATATGTCTGGACATCACAACTGAATAGCCTTTTAAATTTGTTTACCCAGTTGTGATGCCATTATCAGCGGTTCCTGCGGCCAGCATAACAGGTCAGTTGCCTGTACACGCAGGCATATGTACTGATATATCTGCTGTGCTGCGGGGCCTACATTATATGTCTGTGGAAGACATAGCTGTAAACACGAGATGATGCACTTACGGATATATCTATTGTCGGCTCATAGCCGACAATAGATATTCCTACAGTGCTCACAGCCAATTGAATTCAGCCCATAGGCCTTCCAGAAACTCATCAGCCAGGTTAAGTAAATAAAACAAAAAATATAAATACAGGTTGAGTATCCCATATCCAAATATTCCGAAATACGGAATATTCCGAAATACTGACTTTTTTGAGTGAGAGTGAGATAGTGAAACCTTTGTTTTTTGATGGCTCAATGTACACAAACTTTGTTTAATACACAAAGTTATTAAAAATATTGTATTAAATGACCTTCAGGCTGTGTGTATATGAAACATAAATGAATTGTATGAATGTAGACACACTTTGTTTAATGCACAAAGTTATAAAAAATATTGGCTAAAATTACCTTCAGGCTGTGTGTATAAGGTGTATATGTAACATAAATGCATTCTGTGCTTAGACTTGGGTCCTATCACCATAATATCTCATTATGGTATGCAATTATTCCAAAATACGGAAAAATCCCATATCCAAAATACCTCTGGTCCCAAGCATTTTGGATAAGGGAGACTCAACCTGTAATACAAAAGGTAGGAAATAAAACTCGTAAAAGGAATTATTTTTCTTGTTTTGTTTGCATTTGCCTGGTTTCCTTACATAAGCTAAATAGAACAGATTGGTTACTAAATGTTAGGCCTGTCTTTATTAAACATAACATTCTCATAAGTTGAAACTACAAATGAAAACTTTCACTAATTCTGTTCTTTTGTGGTTTTTGGTAATGTGGTACGTAATGACATAAAGAAACATTGCTAAGATATGCAAAAAAGGTTAGGTGTTAAGTAATTCATTTTAATTTTATATTCTAGTCGCACACAGAAGAAAATGCAGCTGGTTTCACAAATTTCATTCTTTGCAATGTTCCTTATGTACCTTCTGACTGCTGTTTTTGGCTACCTGACATTTTATGGTAAGTTTTAATGAAATTCTGTATTCTAAAGCGTACATCTGAGCTCAGTGTTTCACATCGGAGCATTCATTATACTGCAGTCAGTACAGAATTTGAAATCAAACAGTTCAAAAACTTTCAGCTGCTTTGTTATTCTATACACCTTGGAGCATTTGTTATTGCTGCATTTTAAGCTCCTTTTGTGAAATCTAAACAATATTTTTTGTATCATTGTATCATATTACAATGAATAAACGTTGGATTAAAAACATTGTAATGAATAAATATACTTTGAATTTTATTTAACCACTTAACTGACCATTTTTTCCCCACAAAACCACTCAGTAATTTTGTTTTCATTACTTACTAAAGTTTTTAATATTTTATTTTAAAATATATATGTATCTAGGGGGTTATTTGCGCCCTCCATATCCACAGGCCCCCATTACAAAATAACTTCCCACCCCCATTGTCAGTAGACCCAGCCCAGTGGTCTTAAATCCCAATACCCCGCACCCCCTTAGTAGTAAGAAAAAAATCTGTTTTATAAACCAAGCTTCTCCCATGTAAAAAGCCCCTTTTTTGTACAGGATGTAGTTAGGTCTCCTGACCGCCGGTCACAATACCGGCACCTATATCCCAGACCCTCACTATTCTGACGGTCGGCATGCCAACCAACAGGCCTGGCGGTCGGCATGCCGATCAACGGGGACTATTCCCACTCGTGTGTGCCCACGACACCCGTAGAGTGGGAATAGAACCTGTGGCGAGCGTAGCTCTCCACTTAGCCCGCAAGGGG